>NC_135843.1:15048633-15256133 GCF_029677425.1 Wolffia australiana | reverse complement strand
AAAAAAGTAATACTGCTCTTATTTGTGATTTTTAGTTGAGATAAGTTCAACAGAAAATAAATCCTCAGTTTCCAGAGCATACTTTCTTCGTGGCAGATTTGTTATTTTTCCCATGGGAATCAAAAAAGAAAGGGGAATCAAAAGTAGGTGTAAACAGAGCAGTTTAGAAACAGATGATATATCCACCCTGATAGATGTCTTTAATGCAGCAAAAGAATGAGATCAAGAGAATAAACACCAGCCAATAAGAAACGATTCATAACAATATACGCTTTAAAAAGAACATAAAATGAAAGAAATATACACCGGTGGACCAAGCTTACCAATTTATTTAGGTCATCAGAACTTGGTAGAAATAATGACTGGAAGATTATATGGGACAGAAACTTTGCTTTGTGCCAGAGCGTCATTTTTCCCCATGTTCTCCGTAGAGTAATCTAAAATAATCCCACGTAGAAGAAAGCCGTATCAGCAAGAACCCCACAAAGAAAAATGTCAACGTCTTTCGCAGTAAGAAACAGAGAAATATATTATTTTATAATTTTTGAATGCGTTTCTTTATGAAATAAACATTCTGCCTATAAAAGTCCAATGTGACAGAGTTCAGGAAAACGATCTCCAATCTGTATGCAAATTCAAAGCCCACCGCACTAATCAACACAGAAGATAAGAAATATCAGTGAGATGTGTGCATCTATCCAAGTTGGAGAAATTCAACATTTAATAATAATTTTCTTAATCTCCATAATTTTCATATCTTGAGATTTGTACTGAACTTTTAGACTCTGACTGTTGTAAAGGTTGTGATTACTCCAGTCTATATACGATCCAAACGAGGTAACCTGTTCACGTTGAAGCTGAATTGAACCTTTTCTCTATTCTTGTCTTCCAAAGATTTCTCCCTCTGCTCTGCTACTTTGATTTCAAGGTTTCTGATTGACTGAACATGTATGATTTCATATCACAAAGCATCTACACCTTGAACGCATCTTCATCTATCGATATAATTCTAGTTTTTCTTCAGATGAATGCAGAGCTTCATTCATCGGATCTTTTCTACAGAGTGACAAGTGCCATTTAAACCTTAGCTTAAAGTTTGAAAGAAAAAGTTATGCTTATGTGGAGTATTGAGTTACTCAATATGAGAAAGATATGTTCGACTTCCAACTTTCTGATATGATCCTTAATCCACTAACTTCCCTTTAGGAGGGCAGCCAAAGAAGTATTTGTTATTGGAAGTAATCATTCCTTTCTCTCCACTGCGTCTGAACTTCATCCCTTCCTAGGCGATCCCCGTCTCTGGTGATTGTTCTCCTTTTCACTGCATCTTCTGGCAGCTCATCCTCGGCCAACCCCTACCCCTCTGCTCGACCTCTCCTCGATCATTCCCGTTCTCCTCTTCATCTCGGGAACCCTCTTTATCATCAAACTACATCGGAGACGATACGTCCCGAGTGAGATCCTATCACTTTCACTTGTCGAGAGCAAAAAACATGGATGTTTGTGCATAAAGATTGTGAAAATCGACAGAGACAAATGAAGAATGTTTTATGATGCTTCATAAGATGCGTTCAGAGGCCATCTGATGGAACTCTCTCCCAAAATACATACACTTGCAATTATTGGTGTGATGCCCAATGGTCAGTAGATTTTACAAACATAAATTATCTCTCTATTAACGCCAAACTTAATTTTATGGAAAATTTAGGCTAAAGTTAAAGCACCAATGTTTTTTCACTCCAGTGGGTAAAACAGATTATTCATAGATACCAAAACTAAACATGCAACTGAAGATTTTAGTAGAAATTTTAGCCATCAAATCCTCTACTGAAATTGCAATGAATGAACAATGAACTTACTTGGACAGGCCGGTCACCCAAGACCACCTTAGCGCCAAAGTTTCTTGCCTCTTCAAAGGCTACACGAAATTCAGCCCCAGGGAGCACTTCAAGTTTACTTGCAACCTTAAAAAATAGACGTAAAATCTTATTGTATTAAGGTTATACAGAAAAGTGCTGACAAAATTCGACAACGGTGAAGACTATCCTAAATTTCTACTTTGAAGCAGACATTCATCTTCAGTATCTTGTCTCACCAGTATGCACGGGGTTAACACAAAGTCTCTAATTCTTTAAAAAACTAATTATTAATTTTCATAAAAATCTCATTAGGCAAATAGTGCAATACATTAGTTGATGTATAATCACAAAAGAAATATTTCCATAATTCTTTTTAAAGAACTCCAGTAGTTGGTGGGAGGCAGTAGTTGATGTATATCTATAAAAATTATAGCCACAATGCTTCATGAAATAAAGTACCCTAAAAATATTGTTAGAAGCAAGGTTCTCTGTATAATTAGTCAATAGGTTTCCTACTCTTTTCTAAGTATGGGGATCCTTATTTTTAAGAGAGGTTGGCATTTCTTTCTTCCATCAGCCCAACTCCCATGCATTCATATCTGTTCTTCCTAATTCTCTACCACTTCTGTTATCTTTCTCTCTCTCTCTCCTCCTCCAACCTAAGGAGTCATACATGGACTTCAACACATCTACAACTCTACTTGGTTCGTAATATTATGAAAAGTGAAAATAATGAAAAAAGCCAGCCCACCTTGGCAAGGAAATAACTGTAAAGAATTCCAAAAATATTGGAATCTCGTTTCCTCCACATATCTACCATCTCGTTCATAGTTGGCACCTGCAGAGAAAATATAATGTTGAAAGTAAAAAAGTAGAAGCCCTCTGAATAAGAAGTTAGGATCACAAAATCAAGGCGCTGCTGTACAAATAATAGCGCAAATAAAACTAATCTTTAGTGACGAGGTGATTTTACTTCCTCATGCGTTCAAGTTGGAGGAGTAAAGACATTGTCATTGTCGTAAAGCAAAATAGCTCCTATCGAGGGAGAGATGAAAAGACTGATGCCAGTCGGAAGTGCTTCCCGCTTTTATTTCTTCTTATTTCCTGTTTTCTCTCTTTTTTCCTTATTTTACCTTTCTATGTAGTCGTAATCCCATAGGCCCAATAATATTCTGGCCCACTTCTAATCCCATAAGTATGGGAAGAACTATGAAAAAAAGTTGTTGCTTGGTCTAATCTGAACTCTCTCGCCCAAAAACCCTAGTTCCTGCTAAGCTTGCAGCCAGCTGGAGAAGAGGCAGATCCGGCAACTTACAACGACACAGATCAATGGCTGTTTGTCTACAAGCTTTAATATTAAAAAATTGATTAATGCTCCAAGGAATAACTTTCTCATTTCGTCATAAAATGTCAGAAAGTAGAAAAGTAGCAAAATATTCTGCAACAAACGAAATTGAATGCAGTCACATCACATTATTTCATCGGAAACAAAACCAAATGAATTATGTAATACCTTAAGATCTTGGGGAGTCAACACGGCAACACGGCTTGTACACAACTCTAGAAATACAACCTAAGATTTGAAAAGGCAGTCATAAATTTTAGATGATGATAAAAGAACATCAAATGTAAAATGGGATCCGGTATATACGATGAAGCATGTCGCAAAATTAACACAAGAAAGATACCGAGAAGAACAAAGCAGCCATGAACATCAAAATAAGTTATACCTGTGGTTTCAAGTAGCTGATGACGGCCTGGACTTCTCTACATGATTCCTGATGCAATATTACAGAAAACGAACAAGATCACTACACGTGAAGATGAATAAATTTGTCACGTCATGTATAACATTGAAGGGTTGTACTAATTTCTGCGGTATGACTCAGAAAATGAATACATACAAGGCGTTCTGTTTGGTGCATAATGCCGATTTCGCTTATACATTTATGACTCCTACGAGCTATTGATTATTATTTAGGATGATTCCTCCATGAATTCGAAAACCAACGGCAAATTCCGCAGAAGAACAATCACCTGAGAGACATGTGCAGTTCCAATCAAGTAGACATCACAAGACCCTCCACCTGCCGTAGACTCACACTCCAAAACCACGACCCCCTTCGCCAACTCCTCGGGCAGAATTTTCTTCGGCTCCTCCGAATCAACCACAGAACACTCAAATTCCTCACCAAAAACCCTCGCCGAATCTTCTCCCGGCCACACCGCGGGCTCCAACCAAGCCTCCCTGGAAATCCCCGCTTCAGAACCAGTATCCTCCGTCAATCTCTCAGCTTCCGACACATGAACGAATCCTTCTCCGTCCAAAGCCGTCGATTCCGGCGACGAATCCCTTGTCCCGTCCATCAAAAGAGATCTAAACAAGAGGACGACAGGAACGCGAAAATGAGCTTGAATAGATCGAAATCCGAGGAATCGGAGCAAATCGGAGTCAATCCGACGACGATTTGTTGAACTTCGGACTGAAGAACGACGAGCCGGGAGCGATTTGCAGCGGAGAAGCGACGATCGAAGGAGAGAAGCTTCGAACTTGCCACCAGCGAAGAGATTCATCAGCCGAGCAGCGACGCTGCAGGTAGGCCGTTACGCTTTGACTATCTCACACTCTGGGCTTTTATAGGACACAAAAATATCGCATGTTTGCAGATTAGTCCGCATTTTTCAATATTTTTACTTTAGATTATGGCAAGGTAAGTTTATATCCAACTTTAGATATTTGGTAATTGACAGAAGATGAGGTCATTCTGTGTGGGTTTTTGATGGCGTATAATATCATATTTGTCAATATTTGGACCTATGTCACAAAAATATTGCATTTTTGCAGATTAGACTGCACATTTAAATATTTTGACTTATGACCACATAAGCACCAGAAAATGAGGTCATTCTGAGTGGGTTTTTTATGGAATAAAATATCATAATTTTCAATATTTGGACCTATGTCCATTCAAGTTTTCATTCGTTCCCTCGGTCTTTGACTTTTGACTTCAAAATCAGAAGACGAAGTCTCTCTTTGTGGACTTTGTAGGCCACAAAAATATAATATTTTTCATATTAGACTGCTATTTTCAGTATTTGGACTTTTCTCTATTAAAGTTTTCTTTCATTCCTTTTTTATTGAATTTTGGAAACAACTAGCAAAGATGAGGTGTTGCTCTATGGATTTGAGAGGGCACACAATTTTCGTAATTTTTGTATTAGAATCCAATTTTCAATATTTGGACCTATGTCCATTCGCCCTTTCATTCATTCCTTGAATCTTTGACTTTTGGCCACATGAAGAGAAGAGGTCTCTCTCTGTGGATTTTAAGGGGGCAAAAAATATCATAGTTTACAGATTAGGCTGCAATATTCAATATTTGGACCTATGTCAATCCAAGATTTCATCTTTCCTTCAATCTTTGACTTTTGGCTTCAAAAGCAAAGGATAAAGTCTCTTTCTAGGCTTTTATAGGGTAAACATAATCACATTTTTTCATAGACTAAAATTTTCAATACTTTAAGCTTAAAAAGACGTAAAGATGTTTATTTATCAAACTAAAAATGTAAAATTTAAGAGAATTATGTACTAACTAGTGTGTTATCATACCCACATACTTAATTCATTGCTACTCTCTTAGCAATGCGCTTGAATCTTCCACATAGTATGTATTTATTTGTGGGAAACTTGAAGAGTCGAGCATGACATGTTAATCATATAAATCTCACTATGATATTCCCATGAATCAATAGAACACCTATGATTAACTCCCTCATGGTGAGGTAAAGAGCTAGCAATCATGAGGAAGGAAGCTTACTTCTCACTATACATGACACTGCCATTATGAAAAGATCTAAATAACTTACTGTAAGAATGGCACTCACAACTCTAAATCTCAATCTCTCTCACCATGTGTGGCCATTTAATGCCTACAAATTCCCTTTGGCATTCCTCCCACCAAAAACTCAAACATAGAAACTCTTTGCCTCTCATTTTTATCACAAAATTTGAAGTGGGTTACAAGAAAACAAATTAGGTAATTGATGGATAAGTTTTTTGAAATATAAATGGCTTCTAAACCAATCACACATTCTGTATCTCGTTCAATCTCAATTGAAACAATGCATTTAGTGTAATGCAAGTGCGATGCTTGTATACAATGACAAAGTGAAGTCCATTGAATGCATGCAATGACAAAATGAGTTATAATGATATCATATTATGCCTATCGCTAATCTTTAAACATGTTGTCTAAATATTTCTATTTCAATGATACTCGAGATTGACATCAAAATGTCTACATAGAGTATCACTGTCTAGTCTCATTCATAATATGAATACCGTCAATCTCGTAGCCATAAGTATAAATACAATAAGGATATGTAGTGGGTGCTCTTGAAGAAAAATATTTCACTGAATTGTTTATTGAATCGCTGATTGGTATTATTGATCACATTGATTGATAATGCAAATCCATCATGTTGATTGTTAATACTAATCAATTGGGTGGATTGATAATACCAATCAATCATGTTGGTTTACATGATGGTTGTGTAAATGGCCTATAAAACTCAGACACAAAAAATATATCTTAGATGAATTGTAGTGCTTTGACTCAGGTACAACAGGAAGTTCACGAAGATGATGCTGTCCACCCTCGATATTAGATGATGTAGTTGAATCCATGACCAGAGTGATGAAAATTTCAGAGAAAGGTATCATCCAATGATTTCATCATGCACCAATACGAACTAGAATGGCAGATTAAGGTTTAACAATTAGTAATACCCTAACTCATTCAAGCTTCTTGCATGGATGAAGTATTATACATAGATAGTAACCGATGTCCGTAAAATTTTGATGAGAGAGTTCATTTTCTACTTAAGTTATTAACTAGACTAATACATAGGTCATACCTAAAAAATTTGAACATTCGTGGATATACTCTATGTTTGAGGATTTTTATTAAATGTTAACCACGGATAAGTAATTTTATGAAAATTTTCCAAAGAGTATAATTAGAAGGGGTACCCTCATTTGATACCCTTGCGAGTCATTTTAGCACCCTCCCCTTCTCTTGCTCTTTTAAGGCTCTGCTTCTATTGCGACAAGATGGAGAGGAAATTTAATTTTTGTTACTCAAGTTTGCGGTAAAGAAGAGAAGATATAGCACTCCAAAGATTTCGTGGATACATCTGGAGTCTATACATCTAAATAAATTGTAGATATTCATTCAAGGAACTAAGAAATCGTTGATTTGATCCATGCAAAATTGATGTAATTTTATTTTGTCTATGTTTTTGGTTTTTAGATGGTGTTTATTGAGATGGATATAATAGCATTGGTTTTCAAACCAGAGTTAGGTGGCCTGGGGGAGGTAATTATGTGCTTGTGACTTAAAGAGATGACCACTTCTTCTCCTAGATGAAGATTAGTTCTAATGAGGATCCAGGAAATATGAATGGGATCTAATCATGTGGATGTGGGTACACTGGATTCACTCATTACTACTTTCCAACATAATAGTATTTCTATCGTTTGATTTTTATGAATTTTCCTCATCATAATATATATGTTGGCAACTTGAAAACTGATCAAGTGTTTCCAGACCCATGTCTCATACCATCTAGAGATTCATTTTATCTCCTACAAGAGCCAAAATTCTAGAAACTTGCATCTAGGACTTCAAGTAAATGAACTCTCCAAGGTGGCACTTGACTATATTCATGAAGGGGTTGAATTTCAAATTTTTTTAGAGATTGAGTATATTCAACAGAACATCAATATTTTCAACAAATTAATTCCTCCTCCCCAAAACTTAAATTGATGAAATGGTTAAAATTTTTTGGACACACTTTAATGTAATTTTCTCACTTCCAAGCTTAGAAATTGAACTGTTTCTGATGGAAAATAAATTGGAAGGGAAATAAATGGAAAATAGTGATTCCTTGTCCTCATTCAGCTTCTTTCTTCTATAAGATCTTACTTAATACAAGAAATGCACTAGAAATAAAAAATGGTGAAAGCATATATTTTTTTAATAGCCATTTATTGAATTTAATAAAAATATAATAAACCTAGTAGAAGGAAGTATAAGAGTAAAAAAATATAAAAAATAAAATAATAGTCTTCAAGAATGTCATGAAGGTCCATCAGAGGTGTCCATGGGTTAAGGTTATAGCTCTAATATGGCTTCAATATTTGTCCATTCAACTTGAATTGTGAACTTTTCTTTGAATGTGAAATTAATAACTCCATAATCAAGTATACTAACAAGGATAATTTAATCCCCCTTCAGCTTCCTCAATTTTTTTTAAATTGTGTTAAAATTTATATGTACCCTCCCGTCCGTCAAAATAAAATTTAGTAACTCCATATAATCCACTAATTCTTACGGTTGACCTGAACAAGGTACCACATTTTCTTTATTTAACTTAGAAATCCTTAAAGTCATTTGATCAAATCTCAATATTAGGCAGAGAGAAATATCAGAAATGTAGCAGGACTCTTCATCTACACAGATTAGTTTTTTTGGAGATAAAAAATTTCATTGATACTCGGTTCATTATGTATTATCTCTTGTAATCATGAAATTACCTTTTAGTATCCCACATTTTTGCAATGAAATCCTCTTGAAGGATGTGGAAGAAGTAACCTATGTATAGGAATACGTACCTATAGAGATATATCAAGGTTATGTCTAGGGTTATCCCAATCTCTATACATAGACACCATTGTCAAAAGGTTTGGCATAAAGAACTCTAAGAGATGTTTCACACCATTTACAGGAAATACATACCTCTAATTATAAGAATGAGGAGGTTTTAGGGCTATCCCAATCCATGTACATAGATATGTCATAAGGTGCGTCATAAAGAACTCAAAGGAAGGGGTATGATGGGAAAGTCAAATATGCTTCGGCTATCAGATCTCTCATGTACGCAATGCTATGTCTAAACCCAATGTTGGATTTTTCTTTAAGTCTAAATAGATCATCTTTAAGTACTTGAGAAGGACTAAGGATTTATTTCTAATTTATGGAGGAAGGGAGCTAATGCTTCAGGGTTGCACTAACTTTTGAGTCACAACTAAATGATAGAAAATCTATATCTGGAACTATGTAAATCACTATTCTAAGTCCAAATATACAATATGAATGTATTGTAGAAGCTGATGCAGCCCAGAAAGAAGTGTGATTAAAGAAATTTATTGAAAAACTTGATGTTCTTCCTTCAATCTCAGAACATAATCTTTTTTGTGTGCCAATAATTGTGCAATAGCACAAGAAAAATGAGTGCAAAATAAAGAGCCACGGTCACATTTTTAGGCACTTTTACTTGATTAGGGAGATGATTTCTAGATGATATATTGCGATGGAAAGGGTTCCATCAACATAAGGCATACCGACCCTTGACAAAGCCTTTAGCTGACAATGTTTTTGAGTGCCACCACAAAAATATTTTTTAGTAATGAAGTCCATTTATACATGCTATGACATATTGAATTACGATAAGATCATAATATAATGATGACTAGTTTCTAAATATGTATTCTAAATATTTCTATTTTATGGATACTCAAGATGGACATTAAACAATCTATGAAAGAATAAAAACATATTATCCTACTTATACAACAAGTATGCTAATGTTGTTATCATTAGTGTCGAGACACTAAGGATACATGGTGGGTGCTCTTTAGTAAAATAGTTCACTATTTTAATCCATATGAATTCTATGTTATTAAACATAAATGTCAATCATGAAGATTGATGTAACGATCACACAAGTGGTATGTTGATCTGAGACACCAAGGACATCTATTACACTAATAGTTACGTTTTGAATAAGATTTACGGATATATAATTATTTGAATTATGGTGTATCTCAATTATAGCAAGAAGCGTAGGAGGGTGATTGAATGGTCAAGGAGAAGATAAAATTGAGGAAGAAGAAGCATTAAGTCCTAGCTACAATGATGCATATACTTGAGAAAATGTTCTCCTATGTTCCTTTAACATATTCATACTAATTAATTTACAGAAACGGTTATACATTAATGATAGCATGTAAATTATAGTATAAATATTAATCATAATATCTGCATCGAAATGTCAAAATTTGAATGTTATCATGCTTTAAACTGATTATATTGCATTTTGTGTGAATTTATGATTTTTATAGATTTTATGGAAGTTTTATAGATTTTTAGACTTTAGATTCATAAAGAAATTAATATACAAGACAAAGACTAGTTTAGAATTAATCATGGTTTTTCCTAATTTTCTGGACTTTTTCCACATTTTCTCACATTAAGAAAGATTACTTTCTTAATGTGGAAGACAAGATGAGCTGGCACTAGCTGGAGGAGGGAGGAGAGACAAATGAAGAAATCAGATGGCCATAATTCACGAAAATTCAAACTTTAATATCTCGAGATCCAGCAGTAGATCAGCCTGAAAATTTGAGGCTCGTTTTGTCTTTTTTTACTCTTTCCATCCACTTGAGGAATTTGTAAAATGATATCGGGAAGGGGGGAAACCCACTAAGAAAACTCTCCCCAAACTGGTTGGCCAAGAAGGACAGAGCAGCTGCTTCTGCAGTAAAAAATTATTGAATCTTGGATTGATATTGTAATTGTCTTCTTAACCTTTGATTTCTTTCTTGAATGTTTCCAAAAGACCAAGGCATGGGCGAAATAAACATACCCTTGGAAGTTTCTAAATGCTGAAGAGCATTGCAATTAGATTCTAGTAAAAGATTAAAATACAAAAACATCATCCTATCCTATTTATCATCTCATGTACTGTCTTAGATTCATAGATCCAATTCAAATTCCATCTAAAACTCAATTTACCCTAATTTTCTTCACTTTCTCTCTTAGTTTATTCTCTCTACTTTCTCTCTCTATATTTGGAATTTAATTGTTTTACAATTGAATTAGATATCTAGTCTGTCTACATTGAAAATTTCACACGAAAATTCATTCATTTGATCATCAATTTTAATTTTATTGTTTTCTGTTAAAAATCTAACACAAATACGATAAAAAATTCCATACAATCTAATTGTTCCCTACAATTTGATTTTGATTTTAGTAAAAAAAAACATTAATTAGTAAGGTTGGTCCAAAACATTACTGATACTTGGGTCTGGAGGTCTAGCACATAATCATATGGATATTGGTGCGTATAATTAATTTGTAAATAATTATTTGAAAATTAAGTAACAAAATATAAATAGGAAGGACATTAATCTTTGGCACCTAAGCTTATCAGACCCGGGTGCCCCCATTTCTTCTTTTTCATCTCACTCCACTTAACTTTGAGATACTTCATAGTGAGAATATATAATAAATCCTGAAGAAGAGTTGGAGATGAAGAAGAGTATACCAATCATTGTATTGATCAAGTGGCTACGTCCAAAGGCCAGAAATTTGAATGTGTTGAAGATGCTCTCCCAAGGAGAAAGTCAAGATTGGAAAAAAATCCACGTGAGATAATAAGATGGATATTGATAATTTTTATTATTCATACTAAATTGAATTTCTCCCACTAAAACTGAAAGTTTATTTATCCATGAAGGCCCAAGAAAAACCAACAAGAAAAACCTTCTTAGTTAGATTATCTATTCCCATAAATTTTCCAAGCTCAACACTTTGCAGAAGTATTAATTTTTCTCTATAAAGCATAAAAATATGAACATGACTTATCAACTAGTTGTTGCATGAATCGCAATTAGATATTATATCTGTATACACGACTTATAAATTTGATTTAATCATGTGTATTTTGTTTAAAACATGAGATAAAACTGAGTATTTGATCTTTTTATAATACAATAAGTTAGAATTTTCAAGGTGCATTTAAAAAATCATACATGAGTTTTTCTTAACTTAGAAGATGTCCTATCTCATGGTCATGAAAAAGTCTCTAGATTCCTTTAAAACTAATGATCAATATGGTTGATTCATCTGAAAATTCTAATTGGTCCTAATACCTAAGACATCTTAAACATCTAGAGGATGGAAGGTTGTGGTTGATTGTGAAGATACAAATGCAAAGGGATTGCAAAATATCTGATATTGGAAGCACTAACAAGTCCATAATGATTTAATTTTCAAGATGTAATTGGTCACCTCCAGTATAAGAGAATATATTAGAAGTAAGAAAATGGAATAAATTCCTTGCCCAAGGTAGTAGAAATATTTGAGTAGTTTTATGTAATAATTTTTTAATGCATTACTACAAGACTGGTTTGGGTTTGAAGAATGACCATAGTTGGCAAATAGATGAGGAATTTTATGTATCTTGTAACTGAATTCAGAAAGGTTCCGTTAAATAGTATAAAAACATATTTTTACCTTCTAAAGCACAAGTGATAGCTTCTAGTCCCATTGTCTAGCGGCTTTATCTATTGATTAGGTTAATATTGATTCATAGTTGGTATAGGGGCCAAGAGAGTCTTTAACAAAAAAACTTTATTGTAAGTTATAAAATGTAAAAACTGCTAAAATTTTCACATAAAGGTTAAAAAAGGCTTACTGTGTGGGGGTTTTATGAAAAACTCCCATAACATAAAAGCATAAGAAAGACCCAAAAATATTACCCATGCGACACTTGCCTCCTTTTTTCCTTCTTTTCCTTTCTCTCATAGGGCCCTCACTTGTAAATGTTACAAAAGTGACTAAGAGATATTTCTTGTTTTAATTATGGCACTTATGGAGTAGAAAACAAAGAGATTAATGTGCCAAGGAACACATTGATACATATAGAGGATTGACATTTTATTGGCCCAAATAGACTCAATAAAGAAATATGTATTTTGTATTTGACTTTGTAGGAAGATGACTAGACCAACAATTTCTCCAATTCCTTAGGATTTCTTAAGAGCTTGTTTAAAAGACATGCATTGATAGTGTATATGGTTGAACTCATGTCAAGTCTATTTATGAACCTATTATGATTGATTAATTCCTTGGAGTAGTATCTGAACCACCTTGGTTATAGCATAACTTAGTTTTTGCACTCATAGGCTATAAATATGAATGATTTGCAATATTCCACTTTGAATTCTAAAATATCAATTTCTATTACTTCCCTTGCAAGGAAAATAATTAATTATTGTTGATGTGATCTTCAAATCCATCTAAATAAAATTCCCCATAAGGTTCATGTCAGTTTTTTTTGTCATGGTGCATGGAAAATAATCATGTAATCTTAGTGTTGGATAATTTTTTTGCCTTTACCTTATTCTAGTCCTTTTCTATATTTTTGTTGAACAAGGAAGTGCCACACAAACTCTTTCACACTAACACAACCTTTAGGTTTATTCACAATTATGAGGCCCTCCTTTTAATCTTTACCATAATATAAATCTTAGTATATTCACATCAATAACGTTGTTTCAAATTTAGTGATTTCTTAACTTATTTCATAAGGATTATAATCTTCAAACCTATTTAGTTCACAAGATATTGAGAACATTTTTGAGAACTGGGAGTAGAGAGATTAGAACTTGCGCTGGCTAAATTCAGTAAAACATAATAAATGATTCAAAGTATTTTTCTTCGTTAATGTAACTATATTCTAAATTTAGGATGGTTCTAGAATCACTTACCCTATAATTCCAGAGTCAGATGACATAATAAAAAAGATAACAAATCCATGGGCAGTCACGAGCCTGAATCATCTTTATTCTTCTGATTCAAACTGTGATTTAATGGGATATCTATCATCTACAGCACTTATTCTTGGAAGAATGAGTTTGTGATAAGTTAGTTTTTTACTCAAAGTCAGACTGCAAATTCCATTTATTATCTTTCAATATTATTATCTCCCCCTAATAGAATCACTAAAAGTATCTTCATATTCATACTAGTGCATATTATTAAATCATTGTCTTTATAATGGACCATTTTATATTATGAAATATCATGAACAGATGATCGGCCTAACTAAGTGAAGTGGCTTAGAATGTTATTTACCTTATAATGAAATTAGATTCTTGCACTTGTGCAATGACACAATGAAGTATGATTTATGATCAAATATGTGACTGCAAGGTTGGTGATGAATATTTCCATCATTCTTTTCTCTTTTGGAGGCTTCAGCTACCATGATGCACTCAGCTCTGATCGTCAAGTTTTGAGTTGACCAACTTGAAAACTTTCCGATAGGTTATACTTCCATGTTGTATAAGCATAACTCCAATGGAATACTTTCTATCATTTGTATATCAATGAAAACACAACTTTGTGTAACAATTGAGTTTGAATTCATCTTCTCCATGAACTAAAACATTTGCTTTTGTCTTTTGAAGACATCAGTAACATATCTCATATCGTTTTAGTGCTCATAACAATTAAAATTTAGGTCACATTACAGCTCACACAGAGAATGTTGTACATGATTTATCTTATTGTCATGGTGCAGTGGACCTCTCTTAGATATCATCACAAAACCACCTTTGGTGATGATTTCAATATTGATGTACTTGGAGGATAGTGATAACGTTCGTGACCTATCTCAATGGATCTGTATTCTCTTTACGTAGGTTGCTTCTCCTGAATTCCTTCATGGAGAATATATTTTACTTTATTGAGGACAAAATTCCTACATCATTCTCAATGAGTAAAATGTCCTCTAAATAAATAATCTGACAATTCTGATTGTATTTGTGCTCCCACTAGTCTTCATGTATACTCCATTGAAGCCTTCATGTACACTCACATGCTTACTCATGGAAGCCTGCTTCAATCCATAACTGGATTCTTGCATCTTACACAATCGGATGTGTGATAATCACAAAATTAGGGCTTTAACTTGTCATTAGAATTTTGAGATTATTCGATAATTATAAAACATATACTCTCTTAGTAACCTTATCTAGTGATGAATACGGATCATCTCCTGAGGGAATGGTGATTAATATTCTTTTATCTAATATAGTGATTATTGAGATGAGATGAGCTACTAATTAAAAAATTGAATCACGATACAATGCAAGGCGAGATTTTAATATTAAGTTGAGGAGTGTAAATAGTAGATGGTGATAATTTAGATTTTATAAGTTTGAGTGAAATGAAGAATGAAATGATGATGACCCAAAAATGATGAAAATGAGGTAGAGAATGATTTGAATACGATAATTGATTAATAGTTTAAAGATAAGACAATGGTGTAAAAGTGGTAAGAGATGATTAAGAGAAAGTTTGGAGATGATGACGATGTCGAGAACTAACAACATAAGGTTAGGATACTTATCGTAGACCCTTACGTTTAACCAGGATCACGACAATTTGAAAGCACAAGTAAGCTCCCCCTCTTCTTTGTTAATTCTTCCCACACACCAAGGGCACTCAGAAACTCACCATCATTCAATCAGCCCCCACATGAGTGGGAAGCAAGTTTAGGGACAAATTTGATAGTGATCCACACCTATATTTATACACATGAGGGTATGGATGGAAAGAGGGGGTGAAGACATAGTATCCCTAAAGATTTCAACTCAATCAAATCTCTAGATTGCCAGATATCAAGATTTGAAGTTGGAGCAATCGTAGCCCTTCATTTTTTTCACTCTCCTCATCATTGGCATTGACGCGTCCTTTTGTTTTTGGTTAAGTCATCCAATCACTAGCAATTTATCATTGAAATTATTGTCTTGTATTTCACAATTTCATTTTCTGAGAACGCCATGTGAAACTGGGCTGATTAAGAGAAAAAAATTTTATATATTAATTAATCATTGTGTGACGTGATTCCACCTTTTTACCCTTTTAAGTGATGGACATGCGAGTGCATGTGATTCACATCAGAAAAGGGGGAATATTCCCTCATCATTGCCTGATGTGGCACAAATTTCCGCTCGTCGCGTTTGCGCAGGTACACTTGTGTGTCACGTGTACTGCAACAGTTGTTGACTTCTCTGTTTCCTTTTTTTCTTATTTTCTCTCGAAAGTATTACATCAAATTTATTGCTATCGAAATCACAATTTTTTCTATTGGTCCACGTTGGCCCTGCAAATAAAAATAAAGAGTGTCAAATAATCATTGGGTCATTGCATCGTAGCGATTCCCGATGCATAATTGTGCCTTTTTACATCTAATCATTTTGGATAGTCATGATTGATTTCCATCCAATGAATTGAGAGGGGTCAAATGGGAGATGCATATTCAAGGCAAAAGTATATAAATAAATATATGTTTCGATTGAGAAAATTCATATAATCAAGAATATAAGGTAAGAAAAGTCATAAAAAATATATTCAAACTCATAAAACTGTGTTATTTAAGAATATGATGTCTGAAAAATAGGTTTAATTATTTAAAGGTTGATATCACACATTTTTAATTATTTTAATGCATAAACAATAGTAAATTTCCCAGAAATATCCCAATAATTTGCGTGTTATCAATATGTAATTTTGGGTTGTATCCTATACACCTTAATCCATTTCAAATATTATATAATCAAGGTGTGGTTCAATGGTGAGAACAATTATGGTTGATAGTACAATCCCTTCATCCATGAACTTTCCCTTTCAACTATTTCAATTTGTCCATCAGCACTTCTTTATCTAAAGATCTACTTATAATGGGTACCATAACCTTGGGAGTGTTGACCAAATTCTAGAACTAAGAATAAACCCTTCATATAATAGAGATCACCATGCCTAAGATAGACTATCTTGACATATACTTGAATCATGATACCCAACATTAGGATCAAGATCTAAAGTCCTCAATATTAGACATATGAAGTTATTTGGTATACTTATGAACAAGTTTATGACTGAATCCTCATCTAATGAAGTTGTGATATTTTAGATCTGAAGTTTCTACCTAGACTATTTTTCACCTGCTATCTTCTCACAGAAGACAGACCTTTAGCCAACAAAAGAGTTTTGTTCCTTAGGTGGTAAAATTAGTATACAAAATTTTCTAACTCGGATATCCATAAAATCCATACCCCTGGGTTAACTCTACCAGATCATAGTCATGGACCCTAGCTTTTTTGAGCCAAGCCTCATCTAATAGGATAAAGTTTACATTCTTAAAGTTGGGTTTCCTTCTCTTTCCAAAACTCTTATGGATGATAAGTCATATATTTACTAGGTAACAAGTTCAGTAGGCGTGCAACTGAAATGAGTGCAATTGCCCCTGGGTTCACAAGAAATCTTGAGTTGCTTGTCCAGGATTCCACTACTTCCAACAAATTGTGACTCCACCTCTTTGATGAACCAATCATCTGAGTTCTATGTTGACGAGTAAGTTGAGATAGGGTAGCATTATCCTTCATGACCTATGTAAACTTCATACTCAAGTATCATTCTCTTTGATCTCATAAAAAAAAATAATACTCTTCCAGGTAAGTAGACAAAAACATTAGCACGTATCAACTCAAAAATGTCATTGGCATGCTCTCCACTTCACAAGTTTTGAGATTCGGTTACTTTACCCATAAGGGATGACTAGCAGCCAGAATATGGTTAAAAAATCAAACGTCCATCTTACCTGAAAGCGTATTAAAGATGAGCCTCAGAATTCAAAATTCCCATGCATCTTACATTCTGTACATTTGCCAATTTTCTATAAGCTAATAAAGATGAGCCTTTGCCACATAGGTCTTGCTCTTGTTATGAGCAATATCAAAATGAGATAGTGGTAAGAAATATCTGGTAGAGTTATTCCCTCATTATTGATGCCAAATAAATCAATTTATTTCTTAAATAAATGGAACAACCATTTTTCAGAATATTTACAAAATATCCAAATATGTTCATAACAGATGTGTTGTTCTTCATTATGCTAGGAACATAATAATATTCAAAAGGTAGAATATCTCCTAAGTGAAGCTTGAGGTTCACTATCCATATAGTGATCATTGTAATATTTTTGATATTTCCTAGTCTCAAATTCATGTTTCTTTTTTTCTCAACTTTCTTCCACTTTTAAGCAATTAAAACAACCCTTTGTTTCAGCTTTCTACAAGATATCTTAACGAGATACTACATCTAGTTCCTATTCTAGTGACCTTTCACACCGTAGTGTAAATATCTGTTGTTACACACATCTTTTAGTGATAAGGCTACCTTAACGTGCTTTGTTCACTTGTCATTCTCAAGGACATGGAACATATTTCTTTTTGGTCAAGCCAATCAAAGGATCTTGAGAATATTATCTTCCAAAGGATTATCCTTGATGTTCATAAAGAAGTTCACTATGAGTCATTAAGTAATTGAATGATGAGATCAACAACAAATTCAATAGACAACCAATCTGCAAGTAGATCAGCTCCTTGTCACTTCAGTCATTTTTAGCACATCCTCATATGCAGAATATCTGTAGGACATGTGAGCTTTGAATATAATCTAGAGATTGTTCGTCCACTAGTTCTATTCTACTCATCAAATGACTTTCGTATAGAGTTTCATAGCCTTAGGTTCCATGTCTTCATGCTACCTCAATGGACGATAGCTGATTGAGGGTGCCTAACATTGAATCAAATCATAGTGAACTCTTCATTTCTAACTCTTTGCTTGTATCCCATCAATGACATCTAGTGTCATCATAAGATGAGATCATTTGTAAGAACATAAGCTAACTTTTATCAAGTTCTTGAGCACATCATAAATTATCGACATTTCAATGAGTTGCATCAAACACTTAATGTAGTGGGCTAAGTGACAAGAAGTGTTTTGAAGAAATTAGGTCAATTAAGATCTTTAGTTTTTAGCACATCTAATGTTCATAACCACGACTGCCACTAAAATTTTTATCATTCAATACATCCTTCAAGTGTTGGGAGGCAGAGAAATCAGCATTCACCTAGTGGGGATCTAACTTTAGTTTGGTCCCAAATGCTTTTGTGACCTAAAACTATACCCTCACCAAGAATTATGTTTGGTCTTAGAACTACCTTCATTACTTCACGGAAATAGACTTGCCTATAATTTTGGAGTATACCCCCACTAGAATGCACATTTCCTCTATACCAGCCTCCCAAATAAGTGAGAGTGGAGTCCACCAACCCAACTTAAAGAAATATGGATCCTAAGATTATAATAAAAGAGGTGATGGATATTATGTGGCCATCAAGGCAAAGAACACCACTATGTTTTATGAAATTTCATTAAGTAAAGTATTAGTTATTTATTATTGAGTGTGAAGTTTATAATGAAGTCTATGAATGCATAAAATGACTAATTAATAATGATGATATCATTATACAAAGATTCTTACTCTTTAAACATGTGTTCATAATATTCCTACTTGATAGATTATCAAGGTGGGCATTGAATTACCATGATGAAATAATACCACATGATCCTAGATATACGAGGAGTATGGTTAGTCTTGCGACCATTAGTGTGGAGACACTAAGGAAAGATGGTGGGTGATATTTGGAGAATGCGTTCATTAAATTGATCCAGATGAATGCCTAAATATCAATCATGTTGATTCATGTCACGATTGTACAAGTGGTCCATTGACCTGAGACACCATTGGCATCTTATGGATGGAGAACTATGTTTTGACTACAGCTCTCAACTCTCTAATCATAGGATTGAAATAAGGTTGAGTTCGGATGTAGTAAGAAGCCCAAATAGATGATTGTGTCGTCAAGACGGGTTTATCTGCCCTTAGTTAAAGAGGAGATTGACTCAAAGAAGATGATGCATCTAAATCCATGGCCAGGGTAGTAAGGATATTGGAGAAAATATTCTCCAATGATCCCCGTTAAGCATGAATACTATCCAAATTACGCATTAGGGTTTGAAAGTTAACCACACCCTAAGTCATACAAGATTTTTTTGCAAATGAATGATTATACATGTACCATAATCGATGATGGACAAGGGTCCACAAGAGAGTTCAAAGACTATTTTGTATCTTCTAGATCATGAGGTGTAGCTTGGCACCCCACAGAGGGGAAACTTAACCTATCAATTGGGCTAAATTGATATTTAGTTAATTAATCTATAACTTGATATAGTTAATTAATAAGGTTGATCAAGAGAGACTTGTGCAAGATATAATTTATTTTGAGACATTTTGTGAAAAATCCTTAATAAGTATAAATAAGGGGGCAACCATTTTAGGTGCCCAGGCAAGCCTGATCTGGGCACCCCCATCTTTCTTCTTTCTCGACCTTCTCCACTCATTCCACAAGCCATTTTTGATGGTGAGAAGAATCACAAGATCTTAAAGAAAGAGTGGTGAATAAGGAGAGGAGATCCAAAAATATTATATTCACGTGGATACTAGTGGAGGCTGAGCAATTGATTGGCTTGAAGAAAATTTCCTTGAAAGCAAATGAAGGGTCAAAAAAATTCCCTAAAAGGTACTCAATGCTTTACATGTTTAAAAATCATTTAAGAAACGATATAATCATTCCGCTGATGAAAAAAGGTTTTCATGTATCAGAACTATAGTCCCACAACCCTACAAGAGGACGATGTTTGAGTTTGCCTCTCTCAAGCTACAACTCAGAGTTTAATTTAAGTGGTTTTAATTTTTGTCTTTACTATCATGATAAGCACTATGTAACATATCATATCACATGTATCTGCATCTAGGGCATATGAATAATACATATGTCTAATGCATGTTGCAAGGATGTGAATGCATCTAGAATATCAATCATAATCAAAATTCTAAACCCAATTTATCTCTGCATTGGTCAACCATATCCTTGGGATCCTACATTAGGTCCATCTTGATTTCTCTAGGTTCTTATTCAATCTAACTTTCAACAACAAAATATTTCAAGGCATTAATAAATAACTAAGTGCAATGTTATTGGAACATCTAATCACATTATTAAACTTAAAACATGACAATAATGTAAAGAAAATCAAGAAACTTTTTATACAATTTAAAATAATTGTCGGAATTTTATTGAATTTAATTGTTTAACTCTTATGTTATTCCAAAAAATATGCTCAATCCTAAAGTTAAGTAATTTTATTGTCATCAAATAAAATAATTCCTCATTTATTTTGCTAAATCCATTCAAATACATATTTTTCCAAAATTTTATGAAATTTATTTGCCATTAAATAATCTATCTTTTAAATTATTCACCTCAAATAAAGGGAAATATACATTTCCTACTTGTATTTATGATTTATTTGGTATTAAATAGTTTAAATTTTAAATTACTTGTGTTAAGAAATCAATAACATAATTTTAAAATTTTTCAAAAAACTGGAAATTATTTTATTCAAAATAAGCATTTCTATTTTGAATACATTTATCTATGGAGATCAAATACATTTTCAAAAACCAAGAGGTGTCATAGTGGCATTGTACTTAACTCACTGTGATATAGGTCGTGGGATCCTCTACTTATAGTAAAATAGGTATTTTTCATCTAAACCCTTTAAATTTAAGTATATCTTAGACGCCAAAAAGAGCATTTTCATATGACATGATTGGCTTATGTATTAATATAGTTAATGACCTTAATGTAGATTAATTAATGCTAGGATATTTTTTTATTTTTTTATTAGTTCAAACTTACACAAGTTTGAGTTTCTGGGATCGTGGACCATCTGATCGCGATGATCGCAATCGGATGGTCCACATATGAGCTGCATTGCCGTTAAGAAAATGGACACGGTCGTGCTCAATCAGAGCGCGACACGTATCCATCTTCAGTGGATCATCAGATCCACCAATCAGACGATTAGAGCTAACCCCAAGCAGCCGCGTAAATACCTATTTTATTCTCTCTCTCGGTGTCTTTTGTTCCCTTCTCAGCAGTAGGCGACCAGAAGGAAAAGGAAATTTTAAGGCCCACTCTCTGCATTAATCGATGTTTGGAGAGTGTTGTGGAAGCGAGAACAGGTGAAAGTTCATGATCGTGGCAAACCAAGCATCACCCGGCCTAGGACTGGCTTTAATCGGAATTTGTGTGAAGGCTTGGATTCGGGCTTTCTCTGTATTCTCTTCCATGGATAATGTAGGTTCTATTTTGCAATTCAATTTAGTAGGTTGTGTATGACAATTCGATTCACACTTTAATCAACCCTACTGGTTTCTTTACTATTTCTACTCGATTGAATGTCTTCTGACTTCGATTTAGCCTCTACTCTAATAGTAATTACTAAATAATTATACTCTCTTACTATCTAGAGTCTTCTCAATTTCACCAATTCTCCTCTTCGCACCTAACACCCTTTATTTTATAATCGCTAGTGTTCATATCTCTTTGATTTCTTGTTCCTTTAATCAACCCTTTCCAAAACTCCTAAGAACGTCACTTAATACATCTAGTACTACATTAAACTCATCTCATATTCCCTGCCATCTTCTAAACTTCCATAATTCTTCATCTCTCTTCTAACATAAAATTATAATAATTAAAATTACATCTCTCTCATCTAAATTGAAATCATCTAAACTCATTACCTAGGCTCCTTGAGGATCGGCCCCTGCTTGTTTACTATACTAAGTGAGGTTCATAAATTATTGCTTGACACTCGAATCACAACAACGATATAATTAAAATACGAAAAATTCGAGTTCATCAGGCATAAATCAACCTAACTAATAGTTTGGTATAATACTATTCATGCATTAATATAGATAAATGTCATGAACTCTTTCCACTAAAGAACACCCACTATCTATGCTTAATGTCGCCACACTATCTAGTCATACTCATCATATGAGTGATGCTAGATAGTGCTTTTATATCCAGATACTTTGATGACCGTCTCGTGTATCCTTTGAATATGAATATTTAAACACATGCTTCAATACTAGTGATCTTTGTATTACAATCCCATCACAATTCTCTAAGTCCAATCATATATTCATGAATTTCATTATAAGCATCACACACACACTACAATGAATACATTGTATTAAGGAACATGAAATGATATATGAAATGTGTGATTGGCTTCCTGGCCACATATATTTTACGAACAACCTTATTAAAAATAGACAGATAAAATAATTAAAGATCTAACCCAATTTATAGGTTAAGTTTCATGTGCGTGGGGTGTGAAGCTACACTTCACTCTATTGATGATACAAAGGGGTATGTATACTAATTCATTCATGAAGCTTGGTGTCATCAGTTACCTTGTATGTGTAGTTCATCTTTTGCTTGATACTCTTTTGATGACTTAAGGTATGATCAATTGTCAAATCTTAATCTGTCATTCCAATTAGTAATGATGATTTAGAAAATAAACTAAGAAATCTTCTATGATATTCCACTATCTTTGCCAGGAACTTCATCGCATCATCTTCATTGGGATGTCTCCTTCTATATAGAGGATGGACAATCCCATCTTGACCAGTCATGCATCTTTGTGAACTTCTTGTTGCGCTCGAGATAAGACTCTTTGAAATTCTATGATTAGGAACTCGTAGGTCATAGTTAGAATACAACTATCAAACCATAATACGTTTTTGGTGTCTTCGGTCAAACTACCATTTACACAACTGTGATATTGACCAACATGATTGGTAGTTTAATATAGTAAAATGAGGGATTCATACGAATGTGTATAATGCTTCCCATAGAAGAGTAACCAATATTTATCCTAAATGTTTCTATGCTAATGGTTATGAGATCTTCCCTTCTCATTATATGAGCAGTGCTAGATTGTGGCATTCTATCTTGATATTTTACTAGTGACAATTGATGTCAAACACATTTCATTAATGACAATTGATGACAATTGACAATTCATTAATGGTTTCAAACACATTTAAAAACTAGTGATGTCATCATATTATGATCTCATCATAATTCACTTAGCAGTATCATGTGTTCTTAAATTCATTATAAGCATTGTCCGTGCATTATAATGAATATATTGTATCAATGAAAATTGGACAATATATGGAATGTCCTATTAGCTTGTTAGCCACATATTTCTATCACTTATAATCTGAAGGAGATGCATGAGAGGTTCTTTCCATGTTGTTCTACCCATCCTACTTCCAACATGCATTGTCTATAGTAGGTCATTCATGACTTTCTTTTACTCTAGGACCAAATTCAGACCGGCTTAGGTATCTTGGTTGAAAATGACTATATCTTCCTCTTCCTCTCAGTAGATTAGAAAATAGACTCCTCTGAACTCTATATAATCGATCCTTGAATTTCAATACTGTTTGCCATCAAAGGAAAACCTTTTGCTTTTGCAACTTGTTGATAAGTTAGATATACATGATATCTAACTTTTATTTGCATAAATGTCGACAAAAATTGAGAGTATTACATCCAAGACCTCTATGAAATGTAAGTATCATATTGGCCTTATGAATCTATTGACCAGATATTTCAAGGGACTCTATTGTAGACCTGAAATATCATACATATTATTTTGAAGATAAATTTTTTTATTCAAATTATGGAATTGTTAGTGAGGCTCCATGATTCTGGATTGGTTTCTACTCGAAAATGCATTTCCAAGTTGTTGACGTGCTTCTTTTTATGATTTTAATTTTCTGATGCACAGAATAATCAGTTCGGAAAGAGTCAAATTTAGGAATCCAAGAATCTGTTGATTTAATTAACACCAAATCTTGTAATTTGCATTTTCAATGAAATTCCCATTCTAATTTTGAATCAAAATTGGTAGAGAAATTTCTTCTATGAACTTGAGTAAATCATACCTGTTTAGAAATCACGGAATGCAACTATTCTGCGACTGGTTGTTATTGGTAGTGAGCTTTAGGGAAATCATTAACCATGTGGCAAAAATAACTGGGACTTGTCCCATTGTTGTCATAACGACTGGATTCACAGTGTTTGTTGTATATGTCTTAAGAGCAGATGATCCTTGAGACATTGGCTGATGGTGGGTCTGCTATCATGAAAGAATGGAGTAATTTCCAGAAGAGAAGAATGAATAAGAAAATTGAGAGAGAGGAGAGATGCTGAAGACAGTTCATTAAATACTATCTTATCCTCCCAAAATAATTGCTCCAAGTATGTTTGTGTTTATAATAAAGAATATAATGCCTTATCACAATATATCATATCTGTATATCATATCCAACATAATAGACCCTTATACATGTAATTCTCTCAGTCTATTCTTATCCTATCTATATTTAATCCTAACTGTAAATCTTTGATCCTACCATCTTTAAACTTATATTGAATCTGAGGCCCTAATCACATAACACGTACAGTTGAAGGGTATAATTATTTTTCTGCTCTTATATTACTTCCTATTGGTCCAGGTCATGGCTGACATGGTGACTTGGTCGAGTAGAAACCCTTTTCATTCAAATTATAGAGTTAATTTCATGTCCACCTCTAGATCTCTCTCTTCAAATATTGAATCATCACCCTATACCCGATCTTAAGAACCAATAATTTTAGCACAAGGGACTATATCTGGAGGGATATGGAGTCAACAGGCAGATAACTATATACATAACTCTCTCTTTATATCCCTCCATCTTTTATCTATATATCTCAATCCCTTAATCATTGTAGTCTAAAAGAGATAAAAAATTTGTATAAAAAAAAATAATACTCTTTTTATCAACTTTTTTTTCACTCCTATGGAAGTACAATTCATCACCACAGAAAATTTGTTTTCAAGGAACGCAAGACCAACTAACACTTATCTATCTATCTATCTATCTATCACGCTGTCTTAATCACAGTAATCCAAAGAGAACTTGAATCTAAAATACCTACTTTGATCAACAAAATACAGAACACTCTTTACCAACTTTTTTCTTTCTTACGGTAGTACAACTTATCTCTACAGAAAATAAGTTTCCAATGGACGGAAATCTCTCTCTCTCTCTCTCTCTCTCTCTCTCTCTCTCTCTCTCTCTCTTATATATATCTGTGTGTGTGTGTATATAGATATATATACATATATATTTATGTGTGTATGAATATATCTATAAATCTATTCATATAAAATCGATTTCTATAATACCGATTTATATATCTTGGAGCCTTTAATCATTGTATCTCAAACACACCTTATAATTGAAATATAGTCCGCTCTTTACCAACTTTTTGCTCTTCTATGGTTGTACTATTTATCACTTACTGAGCCCTATTTTACGGTGATACCCACCCTGCAGTCTTCTTCGTTTGATCACCTATCATCGGAAATCTTCACATCCATCCATGCCGGTGAAGAATACCGCAAACCACTTCGAGTCGATGACGTAACGTGGTGAACACTTCAAATCTCACTTTCTTCACGCCTTCAGAACACAATTAATCTTTCCTTTCCTTTCTCCTGAATCATTCGAGACTGAGAGACAGGATGCCGATGAACAGTTTCTTTTCTAGTCTTTAGCCGACAATTGTTAAAGATAACATGAGAAAGTTATTAATAGGTAAACTTGTATTTAGTCTACTAATTTGTGGCTGTTATTTCCGTACCTTTTTGAATTATTATGAAATGGAACTGGTCAATGAAATTTAAGCATGACTTGTTTTAGCTCTAAGCTGTATTCTTACCCAGTAGTTGATTGACATCTGTTAAAGGGGAGACAGCAACTTAGGGTTAGGAGAGCTGGACTTTGTCCCAAGAGGGAAGCAAGTTGAGTGGAGGGCTACTGGCAGATAGTGAAAGAGCAACAAATCTAGCGTAAGAGGGAGGAGAGAGAGAGAGAGAGAGAGAGAGAGAGAGAGAGAGAGAGTCTATATATAACGGAGGATCAAAGGATAGACTCTCATATTATCTCTGCCTCGCTCATTTTGAAGCCAGTTAGTTCTGTGAGTGAGAGAGTTCTGATGGATCGTCTCTTTGCCTTCTTCTGCTCTGTCATTCTCTGTCTTCTACTCGTTGTGGGATCAGCAGAAGCCCAGCTCCATGTTGGGTTTTACTCAAAGTCATGCCCTCATGCAGAGTTCATCATTTCTGAGGAGATAAACAAAGCCATCAGAAAATCATCATCCATCGGAGGCCCTCTACTTAGGATCTTCTTCCACGACTGCTTTGTCCGGGTACGTTGCATTACTTTTGAAAAACAAGACATAGAAAGAGGGAGATATAGGGGGGGTGCTCAGAGAGAGAAATAGATGGTAGTTTAAGGGATGCAAGGATGGGTTGGCAGAGGGAGAAAGAGAGATGGAGAGATATATAGATTGTAGTCGAAGGGATGTAAGGATGGGTTGGCAGAGGGAGAGAGCAGGTTATGGAGAGGAATCGAGCTATAAGTACGAGGGAGAAGAAGTTTGATAGAGAGAGAGATAGGGAGGAATGGAAGAGAATGTTGGCAGAGGGAAATAGCGAAGAAACATGGGAAGAAACTGAGGTATAAGGAAAGAGAGAAGGACA
Organism: Wolffia australiana; assembly: GCF_029677425.1. Taxonomy (NCBI): domain Eukaryota; kingdom Viridiplantae; phylum Streptophyta; class Magnoliopsida; order Alismatales; family Araceae; genus Wolffia; species Wolffia australiana. The sequence goes on along the minus strand of NC_135843.1, from coordinate 15,228,976 downwards.
GAAACATGGAAAAAAATGCTGATAGATGCTAGATGAATACTGTAAGACAAGGTAACTACATATATTACTAGTGAGAATATATGGGAAGAAACAGAGGTCTAAAGTGAAAGAAGAGAGAGGGAAAGAGGGAGAGACATGGAAACAAATGGAGGTTTGACGAGAGGGAGATATGGAAACAAATGGAGTTTTGAGGAGAGAGAGAGAGTCATGGAAACAAATGGAGGTTTGACGAGAGGGAGACATGGAAACAAATGGAGGTTTGAGGAGAGAGAGAGAGTCATGGAAACAAATGGAGATTTGGAGAGAAACAGAGAGAGACACACACAGATAGATAGAGACAGATAAATAAATAGATAGATAGATAGAGAGATAGATAAATAGATAGAGATAGATAGATAGATAGAGAGATAGATAGCTTGATAGATATATATATATAGAGAGAGAGAGAGATAGCTAGAAATATAGAGATAGATAGATAAATAGAGAGATAGATATAGAGAGATAGATAGCTTGATAGATAGATATATATATAGAGAGATAGATAGCTAGAGATATAGAGATAGATAGATAAATAGAGAGATAGATAGATATATATAGAGAGAGAGATAGAGAGAGATATAGAGAGATATAGATAGAAATATAGAGATAGATTGACAGATAGAGAGAGATGGTTGGATAGATAGAGATAGATAGATAGACAGATAGAGAGAGATAGAGAGAGAAAGAGAGAGAGAGAGAGAGAGAGAGAGAGAGAGAGATAGATAGAGAGATAGATAGATAGAGAGATAGAGAGAGAGAGAGAGAGAGAGAGAGAGAGAGAGAGAGAGAGAGAGAGAGAGATAAATAGATAGATAGATAGAGAGAGAGAGAGAGAGAGAGAGAGAGAGACAAGGATTGACGTGCTGAACCCTCTGTCTTGCTGTAGGGATGCGATGCATCACTTCTACTCAACGCTACAAATCCCAAAAAACCAACAGAGAAGAACGCCCCGCCGAACCAGTTCCTCAGGGGCTTCACTCTCATCGACAAGATAAAGGCCCGGCTGGAGAAGGCTTGTCCATCCACCGTCTCCTGCGCAGACCTCATCGCCCTCATCGCAAGGGACGTCGTTCACGCGGTAAAACTCATAAGCGAGAACAAGGTTCGTGGACAGTTTACGTTCCTTTATCCGTTTCTGAACATGGGTTTTTGAGCAGGATAATGGCCCATTCTGGGAGGTGCCCACAGGGCGTAGAGATGGAGTCTTATCAAACGCCAGCGAGGCCCTCGGTTTACCTGCCTTTTCTGCCAACATCTCTACGCTGAAGACCCAGTTCAGGAACAAGGGCCTTAGCGCCGAGGACCTTGTCCTCCTCTCAGGCACCCTTCTTTCTCCACTGACTTCTACTTCATCTCCCTCATTTCTTTCATTCATCTGATACTTTTGAAGCTCCTAAGTTGAGTATAATACCTAGTCTTCAGGATTATTTTCTATCATATCAATCCCTCTAAAGTGAATTCTGGATTTAGACCTTGTCCTCCTCTCAGGCACCCTTCTTTCTCTACAAACTTTTACATCATCTCCCCCATTTCTTTGATTCATCTGATACTTTTGAAGCTCCTAAATTGAGTATAATACGCAGTCTTCAGGATTATTCGCAATCATATCAATCCCTCTAAATTGAATTCGGGATTTCGACCTTGTCCTCCTCTCAGGCACCCTTCTTTCTCTACTAACTTCTACTCCATCTCCCCCATTTCTTTCATTCATCTAATACATTTAAAGCTCCTAGGTTGAGTAGAATACGTATTATTGAGGATTATTTGCTATCATATTAATCCCTCTAAAGGGACTTCAGGATTTAGACATCCCAACTACGTGTGAGGATTAATTTTGTGTATAGAGGCTAAGTCTATCCTTAATATGATGATGGGTCAATTTCGGATAAAGATTTTTTTCTGTTCTACCTATATAAGAAACCATGAAGGTTTCTTTGTTGTTCCCTTTGTTCTCTGGTTCCACATGTAGGACATTTGGGTCGATTCAGGTATGTGTTCTTGAACCTGTATATTGTGCATTTTATATTATACAATCTATATTGTACGTATATGTGCATGTTAAGTTTACTGTGTATTGTCAAGTGCAGGGGACTTAACCTGAGAAAAGCCTTAACGCTTGTATATATCATCATCTTCAGGGGCACACACCATTGGCAATGCGCACTGCTTCACCATTACTAAGCGACTCTACAACTTCTCAGGAAGAGGAGACAACAAGGACGTAGACCCAAAGCTGGACAGGAACTACTTACTGAAGCTGAGAGCCAAGTGCTCAGCAGGCTCAAAAGACGCCCTAAAGCTTATAGAAATGGACCCTGGAAGCTTCACTACCTTTGACAACAGCTATTTCAAGCTAGTGGTCAAGAACAGAGGGTTATTCCAGTCTGACTCGGCCCTTCTAGATGACCCGGAGACTAGGGCTTACGTCATCCGCCTGGCCAAGTTAGAGAACTCGGTGTTCTTCAAGGAGTTTGGTCAGGCCATGGTAAATATGGGTAACGTCGGTGTACTTACTGGTAAGCTTGGGCAGGTCAGGAAGAACTGTGCTCGTGTCAACTGAATAAGGTAGGGTTTGATGAGGGAATTATGGGTAATAACAGAGGTTCTGTTGTAATACTTGTTTTCTTTCTCTGTCTAAGAAAGGTAATCATCCTTTGTTAGTCTGTCGCATCATCAATCTGTTTTTGAAGTTGAATGGGGATAATTAAAACTTTTAGTAAAAGCGAGAAATAGGGTAAAATTAAGATCTAGATGTGGATCTCTCCATTAATGTGTTTCCACCTCGCTGGAAGGATATGGAAAGAAATTCAGTCTGTTTTTTATGGCAAATGGACACTATTAGAATTCGAGTAAAAAATGAGAAACTGGGTAAAAGTAAGATCTTGATGTGGATCTCTCAACTAATGTATTTTCCAGCTCGCTGGAAGGACATGGAATGAAATTCAGCCTGTTTTTTTATAGCAAATGGACACTACTAGAATTTGAGTAAAAAAAGAGAAACTGGGTAAAAGTGAGATCTTGATGTGGATCTCTCAACTAATGTATTTTCCAGTTCGCTGGGAGGACATGGAAGGATATCGAATATTTCGCATCTTCCAACTGTTTTTTTTTTCAATATGGTTATGAATTGAATTAAAAATGCGATACAAATGGGCATTATTAGAACCTGAATTACAAATGAGGAACTGTGGAAAAGTGTGATCTTGATGTGGATCTTTTTTTCCCTACTGGCTGGGAGAAGAACATAAATGCTTAGTGTGTGGCATCATCAAGTTGTTTTTGACGATAAATAGGTAGTATTAGAACTTCAATTTAAAACGAGATAGGGGATAAAAATGAGATATTGGTCTGGATCTCTCATCCCATCGTAAAACGAAATTTTAGTTAGTGTGTCGCATCATCAGGCTGTTATTGACGATAAATGGCTATCACTATAACTAGAATTGAAAACGAAATAGGAGATAAAATGAGGTCTTGATGTGGATCTTTCAACCCATTTTTTTTCCACCGAGCTGGAGGACAGTTTACATGGTTTTGGTGAGATGAAAAGGGAGTTTTGCACGTCTTCTTTGCGATATATCTTTGCTTTAACCCGTCAGAAGTGAAGGATCAGAGACGCAACCTGGGAAGAAAATTGCTATACGGGATCTCTCCCTCTCTCTGTCTGGGTATCTCTCTTCATCTTCATCAAACACTCTCGCCTCGCACTATCTTTTTCTACGTTTCTTACATACCCTTTCAAACTTATCTCTCTCTCTCTCTCCTCTCGCTATGTGTCTCTCCCCACCTATATCACACATGCCATCTCTCTCCGTCTCTTTATCCTCCAGACACACCCTCTCCAGCTCTCTTATTCGCTCTCTTTTTTTCTCCATCTCCCTCGAATTCTTGTCTCTCTCTCTTTCGCTCTCTCTCCCATCTCTCTCTCTCTCACCATGTCCCTCTCTTTGGTTCTCTTTCGATCCATCTCTTTCTCGTCATCTCTCTCTCATCATGTCCCTCTCTTTCGTTCTCTCTCTGTATCTCTCTCTCTCTCCATGTTCCTCTCGTTCTCTTTCTCTCCATCTCTCTCTCTTTCTCCGCATCTCTCTCTCTCACCATATCCCTCCCTTTGGTTCTCTTTCTATCTATCTCTCTCTCTTTCTCTTCATCTCTCTCTCTCCCACCATATCCATCTCTTTCGTTCCCTTTCTCTGCATCTCTCTCTTTTTCTCTTTATCTCTCTCTCTCTCTCACCATGTCCCTCTCTTTCGTTCCCTTTCTCTGTATCTCTATCTCTTTCTCTTCATCTCTCTCTCACCATGTCCCTCTCTTTCGTTCTCTTTATATCCATCTCTCTCTCTTTCTCTTCATCACTCTCTCTCACACCATGTCCCCCTCTTTCGTTCTCTTTTGCTCTATCTCTCTCTCACCATCTCTCAGTGTCTCTGCCTTTCACCTGAATGCACGTATTGGACATCGAGTTGACGGCTTGTCTTTGTCATGGAGAGAAGCGTGCAAAGTCGGAGTTGGTAATCATTTCCTGGATAGATATTCCTACAAGTTACGTGGTATTGATTTCGTAGACTGTCGGCCCTGGGTTTCCTCCTACAGTGAAGGCCCTTTCGCTTTTCTTTTCCCGGTATGGGACCGATATGGTACTGAGCTTCAACCAAGACTCAAAGACTGAGGGCAAGAATGCGTGAAAGGAAGAATAGTGAGACAGAGAGAGAGAAAGAGATAGAAAGAGAGGGAGTAAGAGAGAGAAAGTGAGTAAGAGAGAGAAAGCTAGAGAGAGTAAGAGAGTTAGAGAAAGAGTTAGAGAAAGAGTTAGAGAAAAAGATTCCAGCGAGTGGGATTGGAGTTTTCGAATGAGTGGTAGGAGAGATAGGGGAAAAAGGTTGAAGGGACCGAGAGAGTACAGTGGACAAAGATAAACTCGGAGTGGGAGAGAGACTAATTCGTTCAATGATGGGAGAAACAGGTACAGACAGTTCTAGCAAAAGAATTGGTCGTTCATCTTTGATTCAGAATATTCGTCTCTCCATAACTCTCTTACTCTGGCTCTCTCTATCTCTCTCATTCTGTATTTCAGCCTATCCTTAATCCTCTAAATGGGAATGTTTGGAAAAAAATAAAGCATCAAGATAGAAAGTTTCAATGCAAGGAAAGATATGCATGGTCCGGTCCACTCAAGAACAAAAGCTGACAAGGCTCTTGGCTCATCCGCATGATAGCAGGTGTCTTTGAGCCCCTGCCTACTATGCCTTAAGATACCTTTATCATCCTATGTTTGTCATTCATTACAATCTACACACTGTGGGCTTATGGTGGGACACGTTCAAAAATTTAGGGCTGCGTTCCAGTCCTTAATTTCTTTTTTGTTTCCCTCTTTGATGGGTCCATTCTAGGCCCACTGATTATCTTATTTAGAGATGTTTCCCTTCTTCTATTTCCCTAAGGAAACTCAATTGCAAATTTTTGAACCGCCTTTGCAATATGAGCCCTGGGCTGGAGCAAATTGTCAGTTTTGATCTGTTATTTATTAAAAAAATATAACTTTAATGAGTTATTTATGTAGGTGTTTGGCCTACAGTTTCAGTACGTGCTTCAAGGTCGTGAGTTCAAAACACATTTTTGCATTAAATGTTGTGATTTTTTTGTGATCAGCATGTTATCCTATGGGGGCCTCCCGTGGTCTGGTGGGTTGTTCAGATTTGCACCATATAACTGCTTTCCGCTCACTGCCCAAGGGGTTTGGGAGTGGTTGGAAATGCGTCCACTTAGGGAAAATCTCTGCACTTTGGAGCTTTTACAGTTCTAGCAAAATTACCATATCATTATTTATTCCAGAAGTCTTCTTCAATCTCTCTCATTCTTTGCGATCCATCTACATTTGTCCAGTATAGGTGAAGATTGCTAACTTGTCTTGGAATCATTAGGATGATATGTTCGACTTCTGGACACGATAACAGCACACCCAGCACTGAAGATAGAGGATACTGATGTCATGCAGATGAAACAGTTAACTCTACAAAATTCTCTCTACCTTCCCATATTGACTTTATCTGGATTGATAGTTTCCTCATTTGTTAGAGCCTACCCTGATTTTTATCAAAGCTATTTGGCATTTTTTAAAAAAAATTTTAAGGTGTCGGTCTCCCCCCTTTTAGTATTGGTAATTTAGGCACTTTGTCATACGTAACCATGTGGCAGCAACCAGTACCGATGTATTTATTTTATGATTTGGCATTGACTTTGGATGGGCCAAAACCTTATAGTGTTACAATTTTTTTGATTCGCTCAAGTTTCAGGAGAAATCTGCAACACTATTCATTTGTATTATTTTGATAGAAATTTGATTGTTATTGAGGTCTTGGCAAGGCGCTTTCCATCAATGTTTATGAGCAAGTCTGCATTGAAGAATAAGTCATTAGTGATGTATACTTCTGAAGGGATACATTTCATGAGCTATATACTTCTGAAGGTGCTGCTCTATCTATTCAGACATAATAATTTTAACCTGTTGATTACAGATCCGATGAAGATATAGAAAATGTTCGTTAACGCGAACAAAGTTACATTTTTTCTTCTGCATCTTACTGAGTAGAATGATTATCTTGTGATGAATTAATTACAAAAAAGCAAATCACAGGTTTATAAAGTGGTTATGCAACAGGGATGGATTATTATCACCTAAATAAATGACCAAAAGGTTCTTATAGAGAGGCCGGCCCTACACACGAAAAAAAGGACTATGGAATGCCAAATAAGAATGGGAACTCAGAAGAGAAAAATCATTGATACTAAGTCAAACACCAACTTTTTGAAACATAAGACATTTCATAAGTTCTAGAGAATGGGAAGGTGGCTTTTAGTAACATGAGAAATTCTATTATCACGAAGGTCAAGGATATTAATGATGGAGAAGTATAATCTACCTTGGTTGTGGCAAGTAAAATCAGTATACTCATGGATTCTCGATTCCCATCGCCATTATCATTCATGAAATTTCCCTCGGCTATTTTGACACAGAGGGATGAACATACAAGTTCATGACAGCATGGAATACACTAGATTTTATCTTAACTGTGTAAATCATTTTCCTTCTCTCACACCCTCTTCCTCTCCTCTCTCTCTCTCTCTCTCTCTATCTATCTCTCTCTCTCTCTATATATATGTATATATATACATATATATCTCACTCATTCACACACACATTCTCTCTCCCTTAACTTTTCTCATCTTTCTTTCATGCTCTCTTTTTCTCTCTCTCTCTCGCTCTTATCACTCATCCCCATTATTTGCCTCTTCTCTTCCACCTATTCAGTCTCTCTTTTTTTTCTATCCACTCTTTCATTCTCTCAACTTCCCGCCATTTTTTACTATTCTACCATTATTTTCTTTCATTACTTCTCTCTCTTCATTTTCCTCTCTACAACCACCATAATTGATTTTTCTCAAAATATACCTCTCAAGTCTCTTTCACAATCTACTTGACCCTTTCCATGTACACCATTTGGTGGCACACACGACAGCATACCATCATCGGACGTGGCACCACTACCATAGGAGATGTATGATACGTCGTCAGCACCAAATTCGGACCCCGGATCTGATCGTCAATTAAAATTAGATTTGATTTTTACATTTAATTTATATTTCTATTTGGCCTATAAATAGGCCAATGCCGTACTTAACTCCTTCGTGATTTTCCTTTGGGATTGAAGTTTTCTTCTAAAGAATTTGCCCTAATCTCTTCTCCCCCGCCGCCGCTACCGCCGTCGCTTGCTGCCGTTGAAAAAAGATCTTCCTGCATGTAGTCGCCGCCAGCGTGTCCATCGCAAGCCATCGCTACCACCGCGCACAGCGCCTGCCCGTGGGGCCCCTGCACGACGCGCCCACCCCCACGGCCACCGCTCGCAGCACCCGCAAGCGCGCCAACCGCTCACAGCGCCGCCCGCACGGCCACTGCGCGCAGCATCCTCTGCGCAATCACCCTTCTGCTTCAAAAAAGCCCTCAGTGTGTGGTTTTGCAACTGCATGCCCCGTTTACCGTTTACGTTTCGGGGTGCTGCCCCGAACCCCGTAAATTGGCTGGGCAGTTGACCCCCGCCAACTGACTGCATAATTGGATTCGCCTCCGGCGTATCAAAGCGCATGTCATCCGCTCTAGCCGCCAAACACCTCGACAACTTTCTGCATCACCCCATCACACTACGCTGGTGCTAAAGGTCCACTCTTCTCTCTTTGGTGTTCTGCATTATTTCCCTCTTTGGTATTTTCTCGTGTGTTTTCCGCCACCATCAGACTTAGTAGAATAGGTGTGCATCTTCTCACAATTGACTGTTTGAGATATTGGATTTGGAGCTTTGTTTTCATCACGGTGGTTGTAAGGCAGTCCTCCCGCCCTCGACCATCAATATTTTCTCCAACTTTAAGTGTTCCAAGTCGATCGTGTTGATTTGTAGTATGTTTTATCCATCTAGTTGAGTTAGCTATCCTACCCGCATCAGTCCTAGTCATCCTGCATCACCATTGCTCCCACATTTCTCTCTACCACTCTTAACCGTCCATGTTTCCTTGTCTTTTTTTAACTATATGCTTTCTCTCTATTTAAAAGGGCCACAACCATATCTGTGAAGACCCTTTGTTTGAAGTTTATCTTTAAGTATTTTTTCTTCGGAGAAGAGTGATATTCTTGTGATAAATTCAATGAAAATGACCATAGTGGCATCAGCAATAATCATGTATTCTACATGGATTAGCTTCTCTTGCCTCCCTCTCTCCCTTTCTTCAATACCTTATGTTCTTCCCTCATCCTGTTAAATATTTGATCCTTATCTGACCTTACATCCCATCTTATCCCACACTCTCCATATCTCCTCTTATTTTTCTCCCATCTTGATATATTTATCCCTTTTCTTGCCTTATCCCATCAATCTTTGAGGATGTGATCACCTTCTTTCGTTAGCCGTCCAATCTTTCTCATTTTCTTTCCCATACTATCACTTCTCTTCTGAGCTTCTCCTTCATTGTTGTATTCCTCCCCTGCTATCTCCCTTTCTCGTGCCTTTCCTTTTGCTTTTGTTCTTTTCAATGGAGCTTCAAATAAATGTCAAACAAGGTAACACAACATCAAAAAACCAAGATATTGGCTTGTTTTTAGCATAGGTACCTTGTGATGACTTGATTTGGTGATAACTTTTTGTTGATGATAATTATTGATTGGCTCTACCTAGTTGTGCTCTCTCGTTGTTCCTTCTATTCTATAATCTGATTGTGTAGTCTTGAACCATCAATTTCCATTAAATTAAGCTCATCTGGATTGATCCCTTGGTTGGTCATTTCTTATTCCCTAGTCCATGGATTCAGTTCTGCCCTACAGAAATACTTTTTGAATACTACATTATATTAGTTTGTATTTTCACATATCTGCATGGTTGTCCTACAACACCTTTGAATACTAAAGAATACCACACAGAAAATGGCACAATAGAAAATTTGAAAAAAATAACTATTGAGACCGTAAGGTGATTGTGAATGCATGTGAACTTACCCAAGGAGGTTTCGGTAGAGGTAGTTCAATTGATTAATCAATCGTAGAATTAGTATTCAAGTGGGAAGGTAATGAAAGAGGTGTGGAGTTTAAAATATTATGACTAATACAAGTTGTGCATTTATGAATGTCAAGGTTATGTCCTTACAGCTATTGATGAAATATCAAAGCTTGATCCAAATTCTCTGTAGTGCATTTTATTAGGGTTGTTGGTTTTCAGATCTAAAAGCACATAAGATTGTGTTCATCATGGATTCAGTTTTTGAAGAAAGGATGCAATGAAATGTTCTGATGTGCAAGGCAGTATGAATTCTTCTAGGGGAGTATATGATAGAGGATTTGTGTGGAGTTTGAGATGTGTAGAACCCATAAAATTAAGTTTAGAAGGAGAATCAGGTGAGGAGGTCATGGAGAATTTTAATATTATTCTATTTAGACAAGAAAAGTGAGAGACAATAATCTCAGTAGTATTTAATATATATTAAGGTGATAAAGAACCTACATCATTCAAGGAGCTACATCCTTTTACTTAGAAGGAAAAATGGTTGTAGTGTAGAAGTGAACCATCGAGAGTACAAGTGGTTTTTCAAGAAAAAGGCACAACATTCTGATGTTGAATAATAAACAGGAAAATAAGGTTAAAATTGTCCTTTAAGGATTTAAAAAAAAAATCTTTACAATTTCCTTAAAATAAGAAAATAAGCACGGGTCAAAGTGACACGATGTAAGTATTGAAAAAATGATTTTGATGTGAATTCCTATTTATTAGTGATGGAAATATATGTGGCCAGAAAGCCTCACATATTCCACATCTTGTTCCATATTCATTAAAAGAACATTTTCATTATAATACATGTGTGATGCTTATAATGAAGTCCATGAATACATGATTTGACTTAGTGAATTATGATGAGATCGTAAAACATAGATCACTAGTCATTATGCATGTGTTCTGAATGTTCCTATTTGAAGGATACTCAAGAAGGACAGCAAGTATCCATATAGAATAACACTATCTAGCCTTACTCATATGATGAGTATGGTTGGTCCCATAGCCAATAGTGTGGAGACACCAAGGATAAATAGTGGGTGTTCTTTAGTGGAAAGAGTTCACTGAATTGATCCGTACGAATCCCTGAATGGTATTATATCAAACTGTCAATCAGGTTGATTCACGTCATAGTTGTGTAAGTGGTCCTTGGACGTGAGACACTAAAGACATCTTGTGGACGCACGGTTGTACTTTGACTATGGCCAAGGAGTCTCTAATCATGGGATTCTAAACGGTCATGGTTTGGGTGTATCAAGAAGTTCATGAAGATGATTGAACAGCCAAGATGGGATCGTCCACCCTCAATATAAGAGGTGACAAATCAATGAAGACTATGCAGTGAAGTCCTTGGCCAAGGCAGTGAAATATTGGGAGAAGAGTTCTCCGATGATTTTCGAACGCATCAATACTAAATTGGATGAAGGATTAGGGTTTGACAGTTGACCATACCCTAAGTCATTCAAGGAGCATCAAGTGGATGCGGGATTATTCGTACACGGTAACCGATGACAAACAGGTTCCATGAGTGAGTCGATACACACTCCTTTGTATCTTCTAGAACACGAGGTGTAGCTTTGTACCCCACGTGTTGGAGACTCAACCTATCAAATGGGTTAAATCGATCCGATGTTAATTAATATATAAAATGATATATTAATATATAATTAATATATAAATTTATAGTCGTTAACAGTACTAATACATAGGCCTATAGGGTCATACGCAAATGGTCTTTTGGACGTCGAAAGATATACTTAAGTTTTTGGAGTTATTATAAAAACTACCCACTTAGTGTAAATATGGGAAGCCTCTGAACAAAATTCACCCAGGCCAGAATTGTTCATGGGCTTTTCCCCTTCTTCTCCCTTCTCCCCACACCCCATACCCACTCCTGATGCAATTGACATGGCGTAACAACAACGGCGGAGATTGAACGGGGCTCGTCAACAAGGAGAAGATTCGACGTGCTGAGGACCAAATGGATACATCTAGTGGGTGCACAGTTGAGCAGTTCGACTCGTCTCACTCCAATATCCAAGAATTCATGTATGTGATCCGTGCAAAGGTATTTCGTTTCAATGATTTCATTGATGTCATTCGATTTGGCAAAAATCTTCCGCTGCGTATCATTTTGATTTCTTCATACAGATCTAGGCCTCTAGATCTCAACAATTAGGAATTGATATAAATCAAGAACTCACATATAATAAATTCAAATTAGAGAAAATGAATTCAAAATATTTCTTTGTCAATCAGATAACCTTTTTCCTATTTAACCTAATTTATTAGCATTATTCTAATGTTAGAATTTTTTATGGAATTTGGTATTAATAAATATAGACTAATTCTAATCATATACCTTTGATAGCATTGGGTGATGGCTGATGTCAATGAGTGTGAATCAAGTGGAGAAGGTAAACAAAATATCATCACTTACTATGACTAATAATGCATCAAATACGTGTTGACAAGTGGTAAAGTTGATTTTGGGATGTAGGATGGTAAAAACTTAAGCTATCAGTATTGATGATATACTAGGAAAAAAAGGACAAAGATATGAATCTGAGAAAGATGAAGGTTACACTAACCTCATCATCATGTGTAAATAAGCTGACTGGTGCATGTCCTTCTTCATCAATCTTTATCAAATCACTACACCTTCAATCATTTACTATTGAAAATCAAGAACGTACTCAAATGAGATTTTGAATGACCAAATAACTTGCTAATACTAATTCAGAATAAAATCCATGGGCAACGGTTTAAAAAAGATGAGGGATCTATTTATATGTCTGAAATAATAATAAATATAGGAGCTTAAGATGGAAGTACCATTTAAATTTCAGCCTGAAAATATTTTGATTATTTTATATATCATCCTGAAGTTGGAGAAATCTAGGGATTTGATATTTTATCACTTCTCATCATGAATTTCCAACGTGGCATAGAACTTCAGATTTCCCAAATTCATCTTAATCTACATTTTGATATGTTATTCAATAATCTGTTCACATGTGCCTTAAAGTTTTGTACAAAGTGTCAATCATTTGCATGGAATTGTAAGCGGTAAATACATGCTGAATCATAATATGCCTGAATATACTTAAAAAGATAAAACTTTTAGCTGCATTCACTGTCCCTTTTTCTTTTCATCAATTGATATAATATCATGTGTCCTTGCATCCATGAGCTATTATTATGAAAAAAGAATGTATTTTCTATGCCTGCCCATTATTTAATGTAAAATTATATTGTAAGTAAATACATTTAAGATAAACATTTGTCCACCACCAATAGTTAGCTAACATGAGTCATTCTCCATAGCAAATCGTTGGCTGACGAGAATCATTTTTCACATCTGACAAATTGGATACGACATTAAAATCAAATAAACTCATTCAAAAACACATTATAATTTTTAAAACATACAAAATTTTATATTCAGACTTATAAATTTATTATTTTATTAAATTTTAATTAAATTACATTTAAATACCATAAATTTGGGGAAATCAGAATATTATTTTGAAAATATAAGAGTATTAAAATTATTTAAATAATTAAAAAAATCTATACTCTGAAGTGTCTGATTTTGCGATTATAAGTTGAATCATTCTCAGCCCGTTGGTTTGCTCTCATCTAATTCCTAATGGCATGCAAATTGAAGAAATTGTGGAAAGTCATAAATTCATTGAATAATTCCATACGAATATTTTTATTCATAAAAAAATGTTAGAAATATAATTTCAACTTAAATATAATGTCAAAAAATCACAAAAAATATATTTCAATTTAAAAAATATTTCGTTCATGAATTGGAATATGATTTCACAAAAATTCATAAACTACCCAAAAACTAGTAATATCATAATACCATTTAAAAAATTGGTTTACTCATTTATGCTTTATAACATGGACATATAATAGTTTAGTGCAAATAAAAAGAGAAAAAATAATGATATGAATCTAATAACTGTTGTGTTAGTAATTAACTTTATTAAACATCAATACCATCCACCGTGTGAAGAATTATGTCCCTCATTGCTATCTTATTTTCATCAGATTGCAAGCCGTCTTCGTATCACTTTGAAATTTATTCCCAAAGTTTCACTATATGAAGATTATACTCTGATTATATTTCGGTTTTATGAAAAAAATTGAATGATAGTATGTTGATAAAATGGGTTTTTTTGGATTTCCACAAGAAACCACGCTCTTTATCCAATTCTAATTGATTTAATAGAAGTATTGAATATAAATCTAAAAAAACACTCTGAATGTAAGGTCTTATCATTATTTTTAAAAAAAAATCATTATCCATAAATTTTACACTTATTAGAAACTAACGATTTCAATACTCATGCAGTTAGCCCTGATTTAGCAGTTTGGTATAATGCATAAGAAGACTGATAATTTCCTGATCTAAATATTTAAAAAATTATATTGGCCTACTCTCCACTTGGATAGAGCATATATCCCTTGTCTTCTAGTTCAGTTTTTTTAAGTGATTTACAATTCAAAGTATGAGGATCGGGGTTAGTCCAATATGAATATTGATAGATATTATTTATATAATTATATATACCATATAATTAATAATAATAAAAAGGGTAAGATGATAAGATGGTAGAAGATAAGTGATTGGTAAATGGAGAAAACTTTAAGATAGTTTGTAGTTATAAGTGATGTTAGATGATGTTAGTGAGACTAAGAAATAACTAGAGATGTTGTAAGATATTATTTATATTACATCTAAAGTTAGTATTTTCATATACATAAGAAATATTTAGGAAATAGGGTATATTGGAATGAATTGATGGATTATAATTGAAGATGAAGTTAAGATAGGTAGTAGAAGAATTATGTTTAGATTTGTAATTAAGAAGTAATAGATATAAGGTGAAGAGAGATATTAGTAAGTATCCTCTGATTAGTAAGTTATATGTAGGCTAGAAGAGATAGATCTGGTAAGCAGAGAGATATTATATTTAGAGAAGAAGTGAGATGGATTTTGTAATTTTAGTGAGATGTAAGATAAGGAATAATGGGAGCTAAGAATTAGGATAGATAACAGAAAGATATTAGTTAACTATGTGTAAAAGGATGAGGTAGAAAGAGTAGTAGAAAATAATAAGAGGACTTAGGAGGAATCAAGAGTTAATAACCATAATATTATATGACTAATAAGTATATTTTAATAATAGAATTGGGTTTATAGTTATAATATTTAATAAGTATTTTTTCAGTATTTTTTATAAAGAAAAATTTGAGATGAACTCCAATCAGACTGACTTTATTTAATCAAAGGTGTTCATAGACTATTTTTCAATCGGATCAACCGAGGGAAGGTACCAAATCAGCTCTGAATTGAAGAACATGGGGTGGGGACACCATTTGCCACCCCCAGCCTCAATTTGTGATTTTCCCCTCTTCTCCTTCATGATGGCGTAGTTTTTTATCTTCTTGGACCTTATCTGATTCTCCCCAACATGTTTGAGCTATGGTGGAGCTACTACAACTCTGAAACACGTGCTACAAACTTTGGAAGGGTCTCTACAACAACCTCTTCTTCCTTCGACGACAGATGGCCCATTAGGCAACCATCAACCTTCCTCAATCTGAAGGCTCTTCCATGCTATTTGATTGGCCTATGGTCCCCCCATCACTGATCTCTGCCAAACAATCGATGAGAACATACCAGGGATAGAGAAGGATGGATTTAACCTGTGCAGTTTGCTCGCCCACGGATGGGTCCAATGGATGCGATTAAGTCACAGCTGTGGACCCCTTGATTTATCACGTACCCCTGTGCACCCCACCAGAATTGTCCCTGTTTAGGGTTCGCCCAACCGATATCCGTCCGTCATCCGGTATCGGACAACCGATATCCAATATTCGGGAAAAAATTGGACGGTGTCGGATATCGGATATCGAATATCAGTCGATATCCGTCTAGAAGGGGTTAGACAGATATCGGTATCGGATATGGGGGGGTGAGGACGAATAGGGTATCGGATACCGGATATCGATTTTCCGATATCCGGATTTTGGAGACGGACACCGAATGTCAGATATCGGGTTTTGATATCCGGATATCGGAACCGGTATCGACCGATAAAAATAAATTATATCTCACATTCTACCTGTTAGTTTTAAACGCACTGTATGGTTATGATTTATGATCAATGCCCATTAATATATACTGTGCAATTTTTTTTTCTTCCATATGGGATAACAGGATTCAAAGTTAATGTAAACTCTGAATCCAGTTATCCCACATGGAAGATATTAGAAAATTTTCTCTGTATAAATTAAATGAGGCCGATAAATTATTTAATATTAAAATAATGCTTGTATCTATTATCGCTATATTTTAAGAGCGTTGTATATATATATATTATTTAATTAATGAGTATACCGTCCAATAAATAGAAAAAAAAATTTTCTATATCTTTCCATATGGGATAAAGGGATTCCGAGTTTAACACAAAACCCGAATCCTTCTATCCCATTTGGAAAAAATTAAAAATCCGCAACTGTATATAATAGTTGAGATGTATGACCATATAGAAAGCTCTTTCGGTTCACTCGTGCCCACGTTATCTATGCGAAATGCAGGATATCTAATAAATTAAAGTATTTTTATTATAATTCGATGTAGATATCGGTTTTCGATATTCGCATCCGATATCCGATATCGTCATCTGCCCCATTGAGATGGAGACAGATGCCGACATCGAGACGGATATCAGTATCGGATATCGGCACTGTAGCAACCAATATCCGAAACTGATATCCGGTATCCAGATATCAAAAAAAATGGATACCAAAAAATGCCTTTCCAGTATCGATACAGCATCCGTCCCGATACCAGCATCCGGTACCGATATCGGGACGGGTGAACCCTATCCCTGTTGGGTTTTGTGCCTTGATTCAACCATGGAAAACATGGTAATCATGATGTAGAAGCGTGTAATCCATTTGTTATCGATCTATAAAATTATACATCACATGTACCTTATGAGGACCTTGTTCCACCCTTGATTTGCTTTATTTGAGATTTTTCTGAAGCCGTTCATGTATCCAGCCTCTAGAAGTTTCGACACTATGATATGGTACTTGGATCTCCATCTCTTCATTTTCGATTCTCCTTGAAAATTTTGAATATCTTTTCACAATGAAGACACTCTTTGGTTGAGCTGAGAAGAGATCAGAGTGGAGAAAAGGTGGGGGCAGGGGGGGCGCTCTCAAATCTGTCTAGCCAGGGTGCTTGAAATGAGTGCCCCTTTCCAATTTATATTTAAGTTTTTCTTAAAAACCCCATAAACTAAAATATATTCACCAATACCCCTATGATCTTATGTGTGTGACCCTCTAGGCCCACGTATCATTCTATAATAACTTTAATGGTCTAATAACAAATATTGACGAACCTTATTAATTTACTATATCAACATATAGATTAATTAACTAAGGATCAATTTAACCCAATTGATAGGTTAAGTTTTCAGCCCGTGGGGTGCCAAGCTACACCTCATGCTCTAGAAGTTGTCGAATAGTATTTGTACTCTATCATGGAACCTTTATAGTCATTGCATACCGTATATGAATAATCCATCATCCTCATGAGACTCAAGAATGAAGTAGAGTATGGTTGCTCGCCAAACCCTAATCTGTCATTTGATTAGTAATGTAGGACGGCTACAGAATGCACGACTAAGGAATGGACGACGAAGGAATGGACGACTGGGTTGACGGGACAGACTACGAGTAGATGGACGATTCGGGATGGATCGGATACTGGAGGGATAAAACAGCCACATAAATCACATGGTCGAATTCGGACTTTAAAACCGATGAAAATCTGGTGGTGCAGCTCTGACCCTTATCGAGGGCGGGAGTACTGTCTTCCCCCACCGCGACGATGTCTAAGCACCGAAATCAATATCCAAATTCGTGTCACGAAGAAACACTCGAGAAAGAGAGAGAAGAAGTGGAAATCCAAACCAAATCTAATTCTGACGGTCGTGGAAAATTCTCAAGAAAACATTGGACTGAGAACACTTTCGACACCAAAGAGTTCAGGCCTACCTCAGCACCGTAGTGCGTGAAGAGGATGCGGGAAATTCCGATCGTGACGAGGCTGGGCAAATCCGGGCATTGAGCGGCCCATTGGACGAGGAATATTCTGGGCGTTCCGGGCGTTGAACGGCCCTGGTAGAGAGTAGATGTCGTTGTTGCAGTCAGGCGTAGGCGAATATCCTCGCGTGCGAAGCGCACCGCATGGAGCGCGCAGAGTAGCGCGCGCGGGCGCTGAGCGCGCAGAGCGCTGCGCGGCGCGCGCGCACCTAGGCGCGCGCTGTCGGATGGCGTCGGCAGCGAAGGCGGCGTGGGGCACTCTGGGCGGCGGCCTTGGATGGCCTTGGGCAGCAGCGTGGGGCGGCCTAGGGTGGCGGCCTTGGGTTGCCTTGGGCAACAGCCTGGGGCGGCCTGAGGCGGCGGCCTTGGGCTGCCTTAGGCGGCAGCCTGGGGCGGCCTGGGGCGGCCCTATTGGGGCGGCCTAGTGCTGCTCATGGGCGGCACTGGCAGGGGCAGCCTGGGGCGGCTTTGGGCGACCCTATCTGTGGCGGCCTGGGCGATCTTGGGTGACCCTGTTGGGGCGGCCTAGGGCTGCTCCTGGGCAGCCCTGGTAGGTGCAGCCTGGGGCGACCTTGGGCGGCCCTGGCTGGGGCGGCCTGGGCGGCCCTGTTGGGGCGGCCTAGAGCAGCTCATGGGCGGCCCTGGCAAGGACGGCCTGGGCGGTTGTGGGCGGCCCTGGCTGGGGCGGCCCTGGCAGGGGCGGCCTGGGCGTGACCTTGGGTGGCCTGGCAGGGGCAGCCTGGGCGGCCTAGGGATGGCAGGTGTGAGAGAGAAAAAGAGAGAGTGATGAGATGAGGAAGAGGAAGAGATGGCCGCCACTGACGACCGACGACGCGAGGGGGTGGTGGTGGCGGCGGCGACGGAGGCGACGGGGTAGGGTTGAAGAAGGGATAGGGAGGCTTGGGCAGTCCTCCAAGAAGAGTTAAACAAAAACTCTTGAAAACAATGACGAGAAATTAAAGACCTGCACCGTGTCACACCAAAGGGCAGTTGTGGATCTGCATCTGGGGTCGTGTCATGACGCGCGTAGGGACGTGCGCGGGTGGAGACGTGCTTGTCGATGGTTGTTGCGTGTTGACTTTGGTGTTGACTTCAGTTGACCATGGCGGGTTGACTTCGGTTGACTTCGCCGTTGGGTCCATAGCAGGCGTGTTGACTTCGGTTGACTGTGGCGACGCGTTTGACAGTGATGTGTTGGCGTCCTCGCCATCAATTAGTATTGATGGGTTTCCATTGGAGAACGCCTTCTCCAATATCCTCACTAACCTGGCCAGGGATTTTCTGCATCATCTTCCTTGAAACAATCTCCTCATATACCGAGGATGGAGGATCTTGTCTTGACCACTCAATCATCTCTCTGAGCTTCTTACCACATATGAGATATGAGTTGTTTGAATCCCATGATTAGAGACCCGTAAGTCATAGTCAAAATGTAGTTGTCCATCCATGAGATGCCCTTGATGTGTCAGATCAGTGGATCATTTATAAAATCATGACACGAATCAACCTGAATGGTATGATACCATTCAGGGATTCATACATTTCAATTTAATGAACTATTTATCCAAAGGGCACCCATTATTTGTCCTTACTATCACCACACTAATAGCCATTGGATTAGATATACTTCTCGTATTAGTAGGATCAGTTAGTTCTATACTATCTGGATAATTGTATGCCCATCTTGATTATCCATCAAATAAGAATATTTATAATACATGTTTAAAGACTAGTCATCTATATAGTATGATCTCATCATAATTCACCATGTCATTGCACGTATTCATGGACTTCATTATAAACATCACATTATAACAATAATAAACATAATATTTTATTCAATAAACTTATATAAACATATTGGCGTGATTTGATTTGACAACCACCTTATATCCATCAGTCCGCATCAACATTTTCCCCTCTAATTGGTTCACTAATTTGTCGCACCATCTTTGTCAGCCGTCACCGATGAATCAGAGGCTGATAAAAGGGAAAGAATATAAAAGAAGATGAGATATTAAATAGTATACAATCTCCTTACAAGATTGGATGGTTGAGATTAAAACCCAACTTAAGAATCGGCCCACTATGGTGTGGGCTTCAGTCCTGGTCAGCTCGCAGTATGTTCAAAATATTTATGAAATAGAAATCCTATATAAAGTTTGATCAGGAATTCGAGTGAATGAAATAAAGTACATCCCCTCAAGTGCATGTACGTGGGCCCTGAATGTGATTGTGTCGGTGTCGGCCTTTGGTGAGCTCCTTGTCAGGGTCTTTCAGGGACTCCTTGTGCGGCGGTGCTTTCTCATTGTTGGCCAGCTTAAGCACTCTGCTCTCACTAGCTTGTGCCTCTGTCTTGAATGTTGTTAGCACCTCTCTCAGCTACTAGCTTTTGACCACTTAAAATCATCATTTTATTCGCTGAAAAATGTACAGTACCTCATTATGAAATGATAAATTTTATTAAAGATAAAAAATTTGGAAAATGTTCTAAATGAGAATGTATAGCCTTAAAAGATTATGTATAAATTTCATTACTCCACAATGTATACTAGAATAAATATAAGATATATAAAATGTTACATGGAATGACTCTAAGATTTGTATGTTGTCATGAATGAAAATAGGTTTATGAATGGCTGAGAAGCCAATCAAAATCGTATGTTGTAAACTGTTATCCTTAAGTCATTTAATGACATCTTGGTGTTACGTAATGACTTACTGATTTATGATAAGATCAGAATATAGTGATCACTAGTCTTTAAACATGTATGCTAAATATTTGTATTTCAAAGGATAATTAAGATGTCCATCAAAATGTTCTGAAAGTATGCCTGATCATGTGGCCATTGGTATAAAAACACTGAGGTCGGATACTAGGTGATCTTTAGGGAAAGAGTTCACTAAATTGATCCATCTAAACCCCATATGGTATTATATCTAACTAGATATCAAAAACATATTGTGCATATATCTTATGAGTCCATATCACATGCATAAGATTTATGGACTTTGATGGATTTACTTCATCTTATAAGGACTTAAATGAAAATTTCCAAAAGAGTATTAATAAAAGCACACCATTTCAGGTGTCTATCCATGTCAGGCTTTGGTGGCCTCCTCTCCTTTTTTCTCTCCCTCTCCAAATTAGATATCATTTTACTATGACTGGGTGGTTAGATGATCAACCAGATCTTCAAGTAGAGTTAAAGGAATACACGAGGAGATACATTGTTTAAGAGATGATGTGGATAAATTCTAGAGGTTGACGCATGAGCAGCTTGAATAGACATTTCTAAGGAAAAAAATGATAGTAGAATTTGTTCAACACAAGGTCACTAGATAATCTTATATTTAATAATTTACTTTCCTTGTTTTCTATTTATCTACATAAATATCAATTTAAGATATTCAATCAAAATGATTACTGAATCAAAATATGATACTATTTATAAATTAAATTAGAGATTTAGAAACACCCTTAACTCTTAATAGATTTAATTTTTAAATCTTTAGAAGTAAATAATTTCATCATTTTTTGTCAATTCTCACCTGCATAGAGTTGCATTCTAAGGCCATAATTTACATGAAACTGTAATAATGGACCTTTAAAATTAATGAATAAAATTTGCATGAAGTGGATCCATGATATAAGTTTCTCACAGGAGACATGTTGAGTTACACAAGTGTTCATCCTCTAGATTTATCTCAATAAAAAAAGGGAGAAGAAGGATGGAATATAAAGAGGTAATGTGTAGGTGAATATTTTTCATGACTTTATCCTATTTACAGTTAATCAAATTTTTTTCATAATACCCATGACTGTGAAATATATCTTCCATCATCCTAAAGAACATTTGGGTGTAACCCTCTACCCATGTATATATTTAGTTAATGTCTCCAATGACCGGAAAATTTTATTGGTCAGTATTATTAATATATATCCCAAAATACAGATTGATCAATCAAGGTGCCAAACTATGGCTTGTGCTCAAGAAGATAAAAAGGAGTATGTCAACTCTCCCATACAACTTAATTTTCATCAGTTTCAATGTATTTATAGTCCATCATCTTCTCAACGTTCCTTAGATAACTTCAAGTATGATTTAGAGTAAACCCAAATTAGTCATCCTACTTTGTACTAATGTCTTGAGAAATCCTTGGAAAACACTTCTTTAATATTCCACTACCTTGGTCAAGGATTTCATTACATCATCTTCTTTATATTACTTCTCTTACACCAAGGGTATAAAATTCCATCTCGTCCTTACAATACCATGGACTTGTTACTACATCCAAGTTAAGATGGTCAATCTGGAATCCTGTGATTAGGAAAACATAGATCATGGAAAACACGCAAATTATCGAAATATATAAAATTCACATATTTATGCATTAAAAATATTTATAAATGTGTGTTATGAAGCTCTAAATGGTACAATTTATGTTTTGAGATATATTCTTATTTTTGTAGACTTAATTGTTTTTAAAATATTTTTTGACATCATATTCTTAAATAATTTAATTTTTTAAATTAGAATATATTTCTTGTGAATTTTTTTGACCATATAGTCATGGACATATGAATCTTCTATGTCAATATATAAATATGTTATATTTTTGTAACTTAGTATTAATTTCTCAATGATTATAAATGTATTTTTGGCTTGAAATTTTGCCCCACCATGTGTTGCCATTTGATTTGATTGAATGGCGACCAATCAAAAGCGTCACCATTTATTAGCTGAAATAATCATTGTAAGAAGGTGAAATTATGGCACTACAAATCGCGATGCCATAATGCCCAAATCATTGACTAAGTTGTTTATTATTTTATTCATAGAGTTGACGTGGACCTATTTCAAGATTATTAAATGATCCATCACAGTTATTTGTAGAGAAAATCTACACTGATATCTAGATAAGTTTACTTAAGAGAGTACCGGTTTATATTTTTATTGATTAAACTAAAAAATATGAATACAAATTAAAACCCTAATTTTTGAGCTTATCAATCATATTTAAAACAGAAGCATCCACCCATGTGGTATCTTTGGTGCCTCAAGTCTAAGGACTACTTACACAATCATGATGTGAAATAACCTAACTAATAGTTTGTTATTATACTGACCAGGGATTCATATGGATATTTTGAGAAATATCTTTCCCCTAGAGGGTCCACTATCTGTCTTTATGCCTCCACAGTGGCTACTAGATCCACCATACTCACCTTATGAGAAAAACTAGACAGGGCTATTCTATTTGGATATTTTGATGTCCTTCTAGAGTATCCTTTGAGTAGAAATATTAATAATAAATGTTTAAATACTTTTGATCTGCATATTATGATCTTATAATAATTCACTAAGTTGGACAATGTATTCGTCATCAATCCCATGTGCTATTTAATGAAAATATTATATCAACGAACATTGAGTGTTATTGCTTTCATTTTAAACATTTTCTTAACATTAATTTTAATTTTAATTTTCTCTCTGACTCAAAATTATACTAACCAAAATTGGTAGCGCGACGCTATTAGAACTTAATCTATGTAAATACTTTGCAGATGGAAAATTTTTTACGGATTTTAGTATACTTTATAGACAGAAAATCTTTAGAAATCGTAGTTTAATACACACCCTAAATTTATTTTTATAACTAGATTTTTTACTCTATATTAGTCATCTATGTGTCACATTCATAAAAGTTAAATAAAATAACTAAAAATAAAATTTAAGTATTATATATTTCTTAACTCTTGTTAAATTCTTGAAATAAACTTTTTATGGTAT
Source organism: Wolffia australiana (assembly GCF_029677425.1). Lineage (NCBI taxonomy): Eukaryota > Viridiplantae > Streptophyta > Magnoliopsida > Alismatales > Araceae > Wolffia > Wolffia australiana. Next base: position 15,205,413 of record NC_135843.1, on the reverse strand, counting down.
CACAAACAATATCAAATAGAATTTAGTAATATCTAATCTACCTTGATTAATAAATATTTCAACCTTGAAACTAATCTCTAAACTAATATTTTATTATTAATTCTAAAAAATTCTTAGTTGTTTGTCATTTATATATTTTCTTCAAAAAAAATTACGATTATAAAAGTTCTGTTGCTATCTGAACCCTTTCTCACTCAAGTCCTTAATAATCATAATATTAGCTATAATATTTAGTGCTATCAGATTTGTGGGCTAGTCTCTAAAACCCGTATTTACTTAGATTACCTATTTGAATACATATTTATTATCTATATGAATAGTTACCCTTTTACAAAATGTTCTTAGCACATCCCTTCATTCAAACTGTTGTATTACTTACTATCTATAACTTTGTGATATTGCTTGCCATTATTGTTTTGTTAGTATCTTACCATCTTTTTAATATGCTATTATCTTGATGCTATGGAGGTGATGCATAGCATTTTATAATGTTATAGTAAAAAAATAAATCAGACCGATTTATACATATATACATCCATTCACCATCTACACGTCCACCATCTATAATTCACCTTCCACCCATCAAATATACTGAATGTATCCATCTACCATCCGCCAACAGAATATCATATAAACGTAAAATTAAAATCTTATATCTAATCCTTTGGTACACAAAATCAGGCCATCAAAAATTTAAATTTGAAGGTTTAGTATTTAATTTCCTCCACCTCAAGTATGTGCACTTGTACCGAAACAGAACAGAGCAGAAACGAAAAGAGAGAAGGATAAAAACTGAAAGATAGATATATAGAGTGAGAGGGAGAGACCGAAATAGAACAGAGCAGAAGCGACAAGAGAGAGAGAGAGAGAGGGAGAGAGAGAGGGATGCGGACTGGAACATATATTTAGAGAGAGAGATAAGAGTGAGAGGGAGGCACCGAAATAGAACAGAGCAGAAACGACAAGATACAGAAGAATGCGGACAGAAATATATAAATGCAAAGAGATAGAGTGAGAGGGAGAGATATGGAAAGAGAGGTCGAAATAGAACAGAGCAGAAAGCACAAGATAGAGAAGGATGCGGACTGAAATATAAGTAAAGAGAGATAAGGAGAGATAAAGGTATATATAGAGAGGGAGAGAGAGATCGAAATAGAGCAGAGCAGAAGCGACAAGAGAGAGAAGGATCCGGACTGAAAGATATATTTAGAGAGAGAGATAGAGGGAGATAGAGAATGAAATCGAATATATCACAACTGACAAGATAGAGAAGGATGTGGACTGAAATATATATAGAGATAGATATGGAGAGAGAGAGGGACCAAAATAGAACATATCAAAAACGACAAGAGAGATGGATGCGGACCGAAAGGTCGATGATGAGAGATGGAGAGAGAGATGGAGAGAGAGATAAAGAGATAGATAGATAAACAGAGAGAGAGGCCAAAATAGTACATAGCCAACACGACAAGAGAGATGGATGCGGACTGAACAATCCATAATGAGAGATGGAAAGAGAGATAAAGAGATAGATATACAGAGAAAGAGGCCAATATAGAACATAGCAAACACGAAAAGAGAGATGGATGTGGACTGAAAGATCGATAATGAGAGATGGAGAGAGAGATAAAGAGATAGATATACAGAGAGATATACCTAGAGAGAGATAGACAGACGGAGAGAGAGATAACTACAGAGAAATAGACAGAGAGAGACAGAGATAAAGAGATAAGTAGATAGAGAGAGATAGATACCGAGAGATAGACTGATAGATAGAGAGAGAAGGCTGGACCGCAATTATAGTATGTATATTAATATAAATACAGGGTCAAATTCTGTAGGACTGAAATCTCCTAAACATGGGCAGCTGCCAACCGAGTTTCCAAAACCGCCTGAATTCGTCCCCCGGGTTTGGGAGCAGACATTGAGCACCCACTTTCTTTCTCTACCCATCACCTTCTTCCTCCTGCCTACAACCTTCGGTTTCGGAAAAAACAGCGGCTTTCTGCACCCACTTTCTTTCTCTACCCATCACCTTCTTCCTCCCCCCTACAACCTTCGGTTTCGGAAAAAACAGCGGCTTTCTGCACCCACTTTCTTTCTCTACCCATCACCTTCTTCCTCCTGCCTACAACCTTCGGTTTCGGAAAAAACAGCGGCTTTCTGCACCCACTTTCTTTCTCTACCCATCACCTTCTTCCTCCCCCCTACAACCTTCGGTTTCGGAAAAAACAGCGGCTTTCTGCACCCAGGTTTCACTATCTCCAACCTCAATAAATCCCCAGCCTTCACCAATCCCTTTACATAACAACTCCAAGATAGAATCCAAAGAGAGAAGAAGAAGAAGAATATGAGTTCTGGAGGAAGAAGATCTTGGGTGGTGGCAGCCAGCATGAGTTTGGTGGAGGCGCTGAAAGATCAAGGAATTTGCCGCTGGAATTCTTCACTTAGATCTGTTCACAGGGAGGCAAAGAGCAGCTTTGGATCGCTTTGCATGGCGAAGAGATTGCCGGTTGTGGCTGATGGAAGGGCAGAGAAGGTTAAGCAGGAAGAGGAGTCTCTGAGAACTGTCATGTATCTGAGTTGCTGGGGACCCAATTGATGTTCTTCAGCATATTAAAAGATAGAATTTAGGTTTTGTTGGGAGAATTACAGGCAAGAGGCTGAAGAGATTTGACGAGGTGGAAGGGATCGCCCACTTGGAATTTGGGTAAGATTATGCGTAGAGATCGGAAGAGATGAATACCTTGTAACTATTCTGGAGGGAGAAGGAGAGTAAGAGAGGGAAAGAGAAAGTCGAAGACTCACTCTGGTACTCTTGAGCAGTCGAAGACTTGTGCAGCAAAAACCGTCCATTTGGCTTCATAAATATCATGTGTAATCCCTTGTAAATTGCACTACTTTCAGTCATATTCAAAGGGTGTGTGGCAGTTTCTCCTTGTTTCCCCTTCTCCATTCTCTAGAAATTTATTTCTTCTTCTCAGTTCTCAAAACACTAAAGATCATAGAGAGATCTCTAACAAGGGATATCTGATATAGATGGCTTCCCTAGCTGTTTTTGAACGAGTTTAGATCTTTAGCGAGGATTGATCGAGGAGGAATCTCAGTCGAAGAGTAACTGATTTAATGGAGATATATTGCATACGATTTTTTACTCGAATTACTGTGTTTTGCTTAAGTCATTCAGTTATGCTCTTGAAGAGGCAGAGATATTTTTCCTGGAAAAATCTGAGTCCATGTTCTTTAGCATTCAAATAATGGTCTAATAAATCTTGACGAGTTTCTACTTCTGTCTTGTTCCATACTAATTCTTTTTCTGTTTCTCTCCCTATTTCTAGTATGACCATTAATCAAATTTTAAATCTCATAAGATCAAACAAGGATTTGTGATATCAAGAAGTGGTGTTTATAGAGTGGATGATTCATATTCTTTAATCTTTCAACAATTATAACAGTTTCTAAATATCTTCCAGTTTTCAGTACAAATCACTTTATGACAAAAATTCAGCCAAACTCTTTGCCAGAAGTTATGGCCATATGTAATCTGAAGATCATTCCCTATCAGATAGTTCTTTGCACATTGGTTGTAAAATATGTGCATTTTTAAATTTCTATCATGAATAATGCAGTAGCTGATACTCATCAATCCTCAAGAAGACAGACTTATAGGATCTCAATCCTCTTATGTTTCTTCATTTGCTTGATTCCTTGAATTCAATCCTTGTCCTCCAAAATATAAGCAAAAAGGTTATCAAAATCATCCCTAAGAAAAAAAGAATGATATAACTTATATTTCCAATATCACGTATATAAAATTAATGGACAAAACATCAGACCTAAAATATTTTTTACTTTCACGTAGAAAAAATTTAACTCAAGGGATATGTGACATGATGGAGCACGAGACCCCGCTCCATCAAGGACGTCGAAGCCCCCGCCATCGTCAGCAACACCCGCCTGCTCGAACCCCGCCAGATCGGCCTGCCAAGGCGATGGCAGACGTATCTAGATAGTTTTGATTTTCTCGGGCCATTATACTCGCAAAGGCCCTTTTTGTTTCGCCATTTTCCCTTCGAACCCTCTTCCATTTTGTTTTTTTTAAGACGTCTGCATTAGTGATCTTAAGAGGAGGGCCCCCTTTTCTAATGGGTTCCCCCCTCTTTTGGTCCCTCCTTAGGGCCCATCACCCTCCCTACATAAGGGAAGGAGAGGGCACCCTAAAAAGATAGAAGTCTTTGAATTTTTGGAAAGAAAGGATACCCCGTTCTGTCCTTTTGTGAGAGGAGAAGAAAAAAAGGAAGAAAAAAAACGGAGAAAAAAAAAGAGTGTGAGAGGAGGAACGGAATGGGGAACAAGGCTGACAGACGTCGCCCGCTCCCCGTTCCATTCTGTCGGACCACCCACGGTCGGTCGCCAGGGCGCCCGAAGTGCCGCCAATCCGGCCGCTGTCCACCGTCAGAACCCTAGGACACAGCCCTCGGCCGCCCCCCGCTGCCACGGCCACCCTAGATCGCAGATTCCGCCGCTGGAGCCCCAAGCGGCCGATCCAGTCGTCGCTCTGTCGTCAGAGCACTAGGATGTCGCCCTCGGCCGCTAGTGCCTCCCTCGGTCACCCTAGGCCGCAGATCCCACTGCCGGAGCCCCAGGCCACCGATCTGGCCGCCGCTCTGCCATTGGAACCCTAGGACACTGCCCTCAGTCGCCTCGTCCTCCCTCGACTGCCCTATGCCGCAAACCCCACTACCAGAGCCCCAGACCACTAATTTGGCCGCCGCTCCGCTTTCATAGCCCTAGAACGCCACCCTTGGCCGCCCTAGGTTGCGGACCCCGCCACTAGAGCCCCAGGCCGCCAGTCTGATCGCCGCTCGGCCGTCAGATCCCGCTGCCATCGAACCTCCGCGGGCCCATCCGCCGCACTCCACGCCTCAACTATAGGACGCCGCACGCACCGCCATCACTGACGTCGCAGCTCGAACCACCCCATCGCGTTGCCATTGTTGTCACCCGCGCCGCTGACATGCCCCCATCGTGTCGCCACGCTGTCTGTGCCGTCGCTGCTCGAGGTCCATGACGCTCATGGTCCACACCACGCCTCATGCGCCTCACTCCTCCTTCGACTCCGCTCCTGCACCACATCTCTTGAGCCACGCCACGCCACCAGTCGAGCGGCGCCAGGCCGTCATCGGCACAGCTCTACCGACCCTGCTTGCCGATATCTCCGCATTGATAGGCGTACGACTCCGGGACGACGTCGCCAAGAGGTACCTCGCTCCTCTAGCCGCCCGTTAATTATCCATTGTCGTATACCTCTTCGATTTGCACCCCACCGCGCTTGGAATAGAGTAGGTGAGAGTATAACAAACACGAGAGCGTCCAAAGAGCGTCTTCCCTATGTATGGGCCGAGCCCGTCCGTTACGTGAGAGCACCAACCGATTTAATACGTTCAGCACCGTAGATTCCTTTGTTGCTCCGACGAGGGTCAGGAGGTCACCATCACCGTCATCAGTCGCCCGCCCCGGAACACGGAGCCCGGTGAACCCCACGAGTTAGGGCCTGCACGTACCGTCATCTAGGCTTGCATGGCATCACATAGTTGCATCTTGGTAGGTCCACACCGACGGACGCCGTCTTCGACGACCTCCACGTATTATCTCCCTCGGCATCCGAGCATCGTCCTCAAATACCCCCCCCCCCGGTCCAGATGACGTCCTAGTCGTCATCCTGCACTATCTCGGTACCCGAGCATCATCCTCGGATACTCATCAGGACGACGACACCGTCATTGTCCTGCCTCATGACACAACTACACCCATAATCAGATTAACATATTTCAATGTTAATCATCTTATTTTTCACTTTTTTTCACAAAATTGTAGTCAACTAGGCTGATCATATGTATGATTTATTGGATCCCCAATGAGACATATTGAGATGCTCAAATGTACAGCCTTTAGACGTGTCCACGTGGTCATTGGCACATCAAATCTCTTCCTTTGATCCTTGAACGAGTTGTGTGGAGCTTCTCATGTGTGCAGCCTCTAGAAGTATCCACACAATCCTCTCAATTATTCTCCTTTGCCTTGACGAGTTCCGTTCACCCTTTGTCATCATCACTACGCCGTTCTGATCACATTGAGAATGGACAGGAGCAAGGGGTATATGGGAGAAGAAGGGCGAGAGCATTGAACAATTTTGGCTTGGGTGAATTTCAATAGAGCCTTCCCCTATTTATACTAAGTGGTTATTTTTTATAAAACTCAAAACTTTAAGTATATCTTTCGACATCCAAAAGACAATTTGTGTGTCTCTCTAGGCTGATGTATCAATCTACTTAATGCCGCTTGTGGCCCAATGGCCTTTATTGGCATTCTAAATTAATTAATTATAACATCATAGAGATTTATTAATGCCAAATCAATTTAACTGAATCAATTTGTCAATTCTCTAGCCGGTAGGGTCACAAGCTACACCTCCTACTCTAGAAGATACCAAGAAGTGCACTTGCTCACTCATGGAACCTATATGTCATATGTTAATGGTTTGTTGGGTACATTGTATTAATGAACATGGAATGAGATATGAAATGTATGATTAGGTTACTAACCAAAGTATCAATTTTCCACTTAGATAAAAGTCAATCACACTTAGTATAAAAACCCATCATTTTCTAGTGATGCTCAAAATACATTGAGTTAACGGGTTTGTCTATGTATCAGCTATATTGTCGGTTAGTAGAACACTTCTACTATAAAATACTCTTTTATGGATGATCACCTTAATCAATCTTACCTACATGCTCTCAGCGATTTATGCATTTGAAAGCACAACTTATTGATTTATATTGGATGTTATCAGGTTTCATGTTATTTTTTCCATTATCAAATGATTCCACTCAAACGCTTAATTTGAGCACATTTAAGATTTGAGTCGGAAAAATATTTGATAAGGATAAGTAAGCCCAAAAAATTCATGCATAAAGGAGCTGTATATTGTAATATATGCATGTTTTAATATTTGGATTTTTTCCAAAATTTTCACATATTTTATAGTTACTTTTAGGGATCAAAAAATCCAAAAAGAGCCCAATTTTACATTAGGATGTCATGGCAACCTGACGGCACAATCGTCCCAGTTCCAGCCACCATTGGGCTGCCGATGAGCCGGGCCGCAATGGCCTGTCAATGCTGAACGGGCCCATTCGGGCCAAACGGCGCCCTGTTTTGCCCTGAGGATGAGGCCTCGTTCAGGAAAAAATGGGGCCCCGTTCTGCCCTGAGGATGAGGCCCCGTTCAGGCCAAACAGGGCCCCATTCCGCCCTGAGGAGGAGGCCCCGTTCAGGCCAAACAGGGCCCCACCGACAAGGGGAGGTCTTGTTCAAGCAGAATGGAGCCCCATTCCGCCATGGGGAGGCCACGTTCAAGCTGAACGAGGCCCGTTCCGCCATGGGGAAGCCACGCGTCCGTTCAAGCTGAACGGGGACCCGTTCCAGCTTAAACAAACCCTGTTCACCCATTGAACAATGTACATTCAAGCTCTAGAGAGCACATAACAGAACAGATGAGGCTTCCGAACGAAAATGAACCAAAATAGTGCAAAAACTATCTTTTGCACTTTGTTTTGGACGATTTTGATATCATTCTTCATCCAAATCAAGGCAGAGCCTGGCTCTGATACCACTATTGAGTTCTAGAGGCCTAGATCTGGATGAAGACAAAGATTCCATGCAGTAGAAGACGTGTAACAGAACCATAACGACATTGATAAAACCATAAAACGAAGTACCTTTATATGGATCGTGATAAGTCCAAATTCAGGGGTTTTATTTCAATGTTTTTATTCAGACTTTGATGCAGGACGACTCAGGGGAAAGTTGAACAATAAGCTATAGGGACAGGTTGGACGACAAAGGTAGATGGAGACAGGAAGGCCTTAGGGTAGGAGGGATAAATCAGACCACAAAAATTCACACGATCGGCTTCAAAAACTTAGATCCGGTGAAATACTAGTGGTGCAATCCCTTTTCTCATCGAGGGCGGGAGTACTGTCTTCAACCACCGCGACTAAATCAAGCTCCAAATTCAATAAATCCGAATTCACGTCACGGGAAAATATCACGAGTAAACCTAATCCACTAGTTGTTAAGATTCCAAGAAAATCTAGAAACAAATCCGACGGCGGTGGATGAATTTTCGCGGAGCACTGGACAAAAAACACTCGACACCAAAGAGTTCAAGTGTATCTCGACACCGGAGTGCGTGAAGAGGATGCGAGTAATTCTGATCGTGACGAGGCTCGGCGTTCCGGGCATTGAATGGCCCACTGGCGACGACCAACGCTGGGCTTGGTGTGGGCGGCCATGAAGGGGGGCGGCCAGTGCTGGGCTTGGCGTGGGCGGTCCTGAAAGGGGCAGCCGGCGCTGGGCTTGGCGCGGGCGGCCCTGAAGGGTGGCCGGCGCTGGGCTTGGCGCGGGCGACCTTGGATGGGTGGCCGGTGCTGGGCTTGGCGCGGGCTGCCCTGAAGGGGGTGGATGGTGCTGGGCTTGGCGCGGGCGACCCTAGATAGGTGGCCGGCGCTGGGCTTGGCGCGGGCTACCCTGGATGGGTGGCCGGCACTGGAAGAGGAGAGACGGAGGGAGATCGAAGGAAGAAGGGAGAAAGGAAAAGAGAGGAAGAGGATGGACAAGCGAGTGAGAGAGACGGTAGTCGGCGGCGGCGACGAAGGCGGCCGCAGCCGCGGCAACATGAAGGAGAAAGGGGATAGGGGAGGCTAGGGAAAGTCCTCCAAGAAGAGTCTAACAAAAACTCAATTCTTGAATTATGACTTGCCAAACTGTTTCTTGAAACAATGACCTATACATATAGGCCTTGGAGGAAAGAGAAAAATAAAATTAATAAAAATAAAGAAGAGGGATGTGGTTCATGTCACGTCAAGGGGTAGTTGTTGATCTGCCTTTGGCGATGTGTCAGGACGCGTGCAGGGGCATGCGTGCGTGGAGACGTGTGTGACGCTAGTGTGTTGAATTGGTCTGGTGACGATGGCAGCATGTCCGTAGTGGAGGCGTTGACTTTGGTTGACGGTGGTGGTGCTTCCAGTATCGATATGTTGATGTCGTCGCCACTAGACTTAACCAACAATATTAATGAAAATTTTCCACTCAAATACTTTATAATTAATGTAGGGAAAGTAAGGGGTTGATCCATAGAGAGGCAGAAATTTAATTTCAGAATTGTTTCTCAAGATTGGGGTGAAGACAATGATTTTAAAAGTAAAAATACAATTTTTGGGATTTTTCTAGATTTTTAGGTAGCTTCTATAATTTCTTATGATTTGAGTTAACACCAAAATACAAAGAAAAACACAAAAAAATATTTTTAAACTAATGTTCCTAATTTTTCTTAACAAAATAAATCAAAAATAAATATTTTTATAATTTTCTGGAATTTATATTACACCAAAAACCACTAGAAAAATTACAAATGAGAGTTAGATTTTTTTAGAATTTTTTTAGATGTTAAAATGACTGCAAATTGATTATATGAATTTTTTCAGAATTATATATGCAGAAAATAGTTTTTTCTACTTTTTTCTGATTTTTACTGATTTCATAATAATATTTTTAATACTAAAAATATGCAATTTACCTACTCCAGCGATCGCCAGCGGCGGAGGTGGTGGAGAGCAGCGGTGGCAGCGGTAGTTGCAGCAGTGGCGGTGGCGGCGGGTAGCGGTGTGGCGACGGCAGAGCAGCGATGACACCGATGGCGGCGACGTCAGCGGCAGCAGACCAGATGGGTTGGAGGGCCTGGTGTGGCTTGTATAGAGCTGGCATTAGTGGGTCAGCCCACTAAGGTTCAGCCAAATTTGGCTAAGTGAAGACTTAGCCAAATGGTCTTAAACCTTATTGGGCTTAACCCAATGGTCAGGATTAGCCGATTTGACTAAGTCCCGCACAGGGCTACCCTGTGCCCAGAGGTAGTGTTTGCTGCCTATGCGCGGACTGCCGGGCAGAGAGTTGTCCCCACCGCACAAGCACCGCACGGCAGCACACGGTGGCGCTCAGTGGCGATTAGAAGAGGGAAATTTTGATTTTTGAAATGATAAAAGTGATATTTTAATATATTTTTTTGGGATTTGAAGTGGGGAATGCTTGAGGGTCTAGATAGAATTAGGAAGATGTTTTAGAGGGAGAAATAAAAATTTTCAGCGAGATAAAATGTCGAAATGTGAGGATAAAGAGAGAAAATGAAGAAATAGAGAGAGAAAATGAATAGATGGTGTGGAGATAGTTTGAGAAGGAATTTGAAAGTGTAAATTAAGGAGTTTTTTATGAAAATTTTAGGGTATGAAATATGGGTATGGATGAAAGTTTAGAGAGAGAAAGAACCAATTCTAGAGAAAAGGGCCAAAATGAGGAAATAGAGAGAGAAAATAAAGAGAGAGTGTAGGAGTTTGAGATAGAATTTGAAGGTGCAAATGAAGAATATTTTTCATGAAATTTTTAGGGGAGTAACTAGGGATATGGATGAATTTATAGAGAGAGAAAAAACATATTCTAAAGAGAGAGTAGAGAAAATGAGTGTTTAGAGTGGGAAAGTAATGGATTTTAAGGGTAAATGGATGGGAAATGATGGAGAAAGTAGAAATCTAAGATCCTAAAGCCATGGTGCAAGTTCAATAAGGCCTCAATGCTTCCTCTCAAGTCTGGATCCTTATATTTTCCAGGATCATGCGTTTTTCAATACAAAAAGAGATGGGATTAAGAGAAAACTTCAATAAACTTACATTAAGCAGGTTGAACAACCTGGATTCTGAAAAATGCCTTGTCCTGCTGGCGAGTCACTTTCTGGATCACGCCCATAATGAGAGGAAATGGGGGAGAAAAATTCTATTTATAATTTAGGAGAATTACTAAAATACCCTTTTGGGCATTTTCTACTATATTTTCCTACCATTTTGCCTCTTTTTCTCCATTGGTTGGGAGCTTCCCCTTGTAATATTTAGCTTCTTTCTTTATAAGGATTTTGAGATCCCAATGGACAGGTCAGGCAGTTTCCCATCTTCTTTAGATTTCTCTCTTGAAGGTCCACAACTCTGCTTGATCCTTTCAAGCCTTTTTGTAGAATAACTAAGCTCTCACAAATTCTCTAACTCTTTAAGAGTTACCATCTTCTCACTCCTGTAAATTCTGCACATGTGAAACTATAAAATACTCGTCAGTACTACAATTGCTTGAGTTCAAAGAAGTCAAGATGTTTACTAAAAAACAACCATAATGTGCAAAAATTATAATTTATACTATTGCATAAATATTTAGTTAATTAGAGTGATAACATGATACATTCTAAATAATACCAAAAACATCTAAAATCTATGAAAATATACATGTAGTTATCATGTTATTAGATCACATCCTGTGATTTCTTGGATCCTAGAGCGAGTTGAGTAAAGCTACTCAAATGTGCAGCCCTATGTATCCACGTGATCCTCGGCATGTCGGATCTCCTCCTTCTCTTTGACAAGCCCTGTTCTACCTCCATCATCGTCATTACACTGTCCTGATCTCATCGAGCATGGAGAGGGTGTGTGGGGAAAAAGGAGTGTTGGGGTTCGGTGCCTTGGTTTGGCCATGGAAAACACGTTCCATGGATGCAAAAGCATGTCAATCGATTCACAATCGATCTTTAAAAACAAAACATTGAAACTACCTTTTGGGGAACTTATTCCACCATTGACATGCTCACTTTGAGATCGTTCTGAAGCCGTTGAGGGCCTTCCATCAAGGAGAAGAAGGGGAAGGCCCCCTGAATAATTCCGGCCTGGGTGGATTTCGTTGAGGGCCTTCTCCTATTTAATTTCTTGGAATTCAGAGCGAGACAAGTCAAGTTGCTCAAGTGTGCAGCCTCTAGACGTATCCATACGATCCTCGACATGTCAAATCTCCTCCTTCTCATTAACGAGCCCCATTCAATCTCCGTCGTCATCGTTACTTCGTCCCAATCACATCAGGGATGGAGAAGGGGTGTGGAAAGAGTGGAGAAGGGGAAAGGCCCCTAAACAATTCTGGCCTGAGTGAATTTCGTTCAGGGCCTTCCCCTATTATATCTTTCAACGTCCAAAAGACCATTTACGTGTGACCATCTAGGCCTATGTATCAGTCTAGTTAACAACTCCAGTGGCCCAATAACCTTTATTGGCCTTCCAAATTAATTAAACTATATCATCATATAGATTAATTAATGTTAGATCGATTTAACCCAATCGAAGGTCGAGTCTCCAACACGTGGGGTGTCAAGCTACACCTTGTTCTCTAGAAAATACAAAGGAGTTTGTATCGACTCGCTCATGGAACATGTTCATCATCGGTTATCGTGTGCGTATAATACCTTATCCACTTGATGATCCTTAGACAACTTAGGGTACGGTCAATTTTCCAATCCTAATCAGTCATCCGAGTTAGTAATGATGCATTCAAAAATCATTGGACAACTCTTCTGCGATATTTCACTTCCTTGGCCAAGGACTTCATCACATCGTCTTTCTTGAGCTATCACCTCTTATACCAAGGGTGGACGATCCCATCTTGACCACTCAATCATCTTCGTGAACTTCTTGATGTACCCGAACTAACACCGTATAGAATCTCATGATTAGAGACTCCTTGGCCATAGTCAAAGTAACGTCGTCTGTCCACAAGACGCCTTTGGTGTCTCAAGTCTAAGGACCACTTACACAATCATGACGTGAATCAACCTAATTGACAGTTCTGTATAATACCATTCAGGAATTCATATGGATCAATTTAGTGAACTCTTTCCACTAAAGAGCACCCACTATCTATTCTTAGTGTCTCCACACTAATGGCTACGTGACCGACCATACTCATCATATGAGTGAGGCTAAATAGTGTTATTCTATCCGGATACTTCGATGTCCTTCTCGTGTATCCTTCGAATAGGAATGTTTAGAACACATGCTTAATTCACTAGACTAGTACTCCCCTTATTATGATCTCATTATAATTCACTAAGTCCGATCATGTATTCATGGACTTCATTATAAGCATCACACGTGCACTATAATGAATATGTTCTATTAATGAACATGGAACGAGATGTGGAATGTGTGATTGGCTTGCCGTCCACTTATATTTCCATCAGAAGACACATGATATAATCTGGAATTGCAGACTCATTGATCATCAGATACACAATTCAGATGATTCCCAATCATTTTTGAGCTTCAGAAGGCCATCATCTATCCTACACTTGAAGAACGAGGATTCGACAACATGAATCACTGCATTCTGCACTTCAGTTATAATGCCACCATATTATAGAGCAACTTGTGGCACAATCTAATCTCAAGCCTCCTAACAATAAGATACCACTATGGATCAATACGATGGCCCAAAAGGCACCACGAAATGATTTTCTAGTGAATCAATATCTAAAAATGCATGGATTTTGCTAGTTATTATTGATGCATTCGAAAATCATGCGAGAACTCTTCTTTGATATTTCACAACCTTAGCCAAGGATTTCATAGAATCATATTCCTTAATTTTTTTCTCCTCTTATAACTAGGGTGGATTATCTCATCTTGACCGCTTAATCTTTTTTGTGAACTTCTTGATGCACCCAAATTAAGATTGTTTAGAATTCCATGATTAAGAACTCATAGGTCATATTTAAAGTACTACCTTCCATCCACAATATGTCTTTGGTGTCTTATATCTAAGCACCACTTACACCACCATGATGGAGTTATATTTAAGCCATGATAACACCCTAAATTCTGTCTTTAATTCAAGAAATTAGCACAATTATATGCATTTGAAGAGTTTAAAATCAGGTTGTTATCATATATTACTTGTTAATTAATTTTTCCAAGCGAATTCTGATTTTTCCCAAATTTTTTGTTAATTTATGAATTTTGGGGAATTTATTTATGCTTGGAAAAATTCTATTTAAATGAAATGGCAGGTTTAAAAATTAATTTTTATGTTAATTAATGTGGGGACAAATTATTGAATTTTCAATAATTTCTAGAACTTTATTGAATTTTTTGTGAATTTATTTGAGGAAGAAATGAATTTTTATATGAAAATAAAGTATATTTATTAGGAAAAGAAGAGTTTTTAAGAAATTTATAAAGTTTGATGCAATTATCCCCTTAAAACAGCCCTCAGTCATGGCTGTAAACAATTAAAATAGTTATAAGGTTTTATTAACATTAATCACGATTTTTCCATGGTGTTTTATGAAAAATGGAGAGAGAGAGCGAAAAAGACATACATAAATATTTTCTAGGTGGCGTTGGTTTGCACACACATATTTAATGAGCCACTTTTCTGCAAAATTCTAGAAAATTCTCTCTACAAGGGGGTAATTTCACCTCTCGTGCTGTGCATTCAAAGCACACGCAGGGGAAGGGACGTGGCATTCACTCATTGGTTGTTTGAAGCACAAACGCACCGCTATGTACAATGTTTATTTTTCTATTTCTTCTAATTTCTAGCAGGGGTTACGTGTCATTACGAGAAAGAACCCACCATTTTAATTTCAAATGCATCGGCCAATCAGAGAATGACACGACATTGCATGTAGGAATAAGTAAAAGATTAAATTAAATAAATAAAAATTGATCCAACGGCTTAGATTGGTTGATTATCATTTATTAATAACTTTTGATCCAATGGCTTCTGATTGAGGTGATTGTTTTATGGATTTGCTCATCTTGATCTTCTCTTTATATTGTGTATGGTTGAATCATTCAGCTCAATCCTACATTGATGGATAAAAATAATTAGTGATTAGGGGTAAAATCGTAATTTTACCATTTAACCTAAGTATAAAAGCCGAATTTTGAGAGGAGGCCAACAATTGCATAGGATAATGTGGTATACTTATTACATCAGGGGAAGTTTTATATCAAGGGAAGATATGGGTCAATGACCAAAACACTTGTTACAAAAGGGTTTACACATAGGAACAACATCAATGTTATGACCTTTTTCATGTCTCATCAAAAGACTCATTCCAAATATTTAAGGGCTTCATAGCTACATCAGAGGGATGTCAAAATGAATTTCCTAAGTCGTGAGTTAACGGAGGAAGTGTCCATGAAGAACCTTAAGGCTTTGAGGTCAATGGGAAATAAAATATGGTTTGAAAGCTGAATAGATCTATAAATGGGATAAATGAAGCTTCTAAGCAATGAAACTTGATGTTAGTGACGTCCTTGATTTAACTAATTTTCTAAGAGTCATTGGCACTTGATAATGTTACTAACCTACTTGATTTTTCAGATTTATTAATGTATGACAGTGAGATTCTTGAACATATGACACACAAATTTTCATATTTTTTAAAATAATCATTGTATATTTTATTTTCCAAGCTTAAATGCACCTAACAAGACCAAACACTCGTTGTAGAGATATTCTATGAGAAATCTCATGATTAAGACACTGTTGTCCTTTTACTTGTCTAATGATATACAATCTCATGATTTGTCCTAACATTTAGTTGGAATTAACTTTTGCAAGATGACTAGATACTTGTATATTGAGAATGAACAACAGGGACTGGCCATGATAAACATATTTAATGGTTGAGGTAGGGCAATGAAAAATTTAGGATGATAAGAAAACATAGTTAAAAAGATTATATAGTTGAGTAATAGAAGTTACAATTATAAACAAAATATAGTGAAAATAGTACAAGATAAGTAATCAGGAAGTGAAGTAAAATATTTAATGGAACACTACCTAATTAAAGTATTCAAGCTTTTGTAGTAATATTTAATTTACATGTTATTTGAAACACTATGATTAACTGCTATGTGACCTATTTAACAAAACGTTAATAAATGGACAAATTAAGTACTGTAATTAGGTACTCATAGTCATAATTAGGTAAGACATTATAAGGTCTTCATTCCTCCACAATTAGATATTCTATTTTCACTATATTTTAGATATTCTATTTAACAAGAAAATGAAAAAACAAACCTTATAGATCATGGGAAAGTCAAATATATTGACTAATATTAATAATTGTGCTCTTTCATTCTGACTAGGGAGTTAATTTGAAAGAAGTTTTGAGAATGTACAAAAACAATGAAATTAGTACGAGAAGATTGAAGTTTCTATATCCTAAGAGTTGAAGTTAACACAATTAGTTGGAGATGAGTTGATGATTGGAGGTTAAAAGTGGGATAAAATGATCTCAATCTGTGTGTTCATCATCTCTAGTACTTTATGGGATCCACTTACAGTTGAAGGCATTCGTCAAATGAAAACATGTACTCTTACAACCATCTACTATGAACTTATCCCATTTTCAGACTAGATTACCGATTTATGGATCAAAAAAATTTAGACACGGCCATAAAATACAGTGAAAGAGGATTAGATTTGTGAAATCATAAAGGATAGAAAATAAGAAATATCGAAGTCTTATTCACCCATACTCTTATGGTGGGTTCCCTTGGTCTAGAGACCCATAATATAAGACAAAAAGGAGATTCAAAATGTAAGGGCAAAGGATAGTCATTCTAAAACATTAGAAAAATATGCAATAATTTTTCAAAATATCTGTCAGTAGAATATCTCTAACATATATTTTCATCTCAAATAATAAACATTAGTTACCTTTAATCAAAAGTTGGCATAATCAAATAATTTTAAAAAAAAATGGATATTCATTTTCCCAAGGGACTAAAAGTATCTAAATCTGTAAATTGAAATATGGGATCTACAGTTTTTGAAAATATGGCATAATAATATGTATTGAGGCTAATCAGAGTTATATCTCACGGCTGAAATAATTGAATATCAATTCCAAAATAGTTTCACTCATTGATAACAATTTATTTCATATTTTTTTATTTCACCCATATTATATATAACATGCTTTCCTAAAATTGTCATATGAATTGTTAGCCAAGAGGAATCTTTGCCCTCCTTTTATCATTAAGCTCTAGGAGCATATGAAGAATACTATGTCCTAAAATAAATCTATTAATAGAACTCAGCCCTAGTAATATGTAAAAATATAAAACATTATGCACATTTCTGTAAACCTAATCATACTCACCAATCATTTTATATGAGGAACATTAGGTCCTAACATAATTTCTACCTATATAACTTGATAAGAATATAAAATCAAATTGATTTGATATGCTTAAGAGAGAGTTAGTCAGTAAAAAAATTAAAAACCATGATGAACATTTAAATATGTCCTGTAATAACTGAATCGATTGAAACGAAGTAGAATTTCTGTACACCTAATAATAGCACTCCACTATCAATGTACATAAATAATATTATGTGCTAAAATAATTTTTACCTACGAAACATGATAAGAGTGTCAATTGGCAAATTACAAAGTGATTAGTATGTTTAGAGAGAGTTTAGTCAGTAAAAAAAATTAAAAGAGAGGATGACCATATAAATATGTCCTAAAATAACTGAACTGATTGAAACTATGTCAACTTTCTGTACACCTAATGGCACTCAGCTATTAGTGTGTATAAAGAATATTATGTCCTAAAGTGTGTCCTACCTATAAAACTTATTGGAATATCAAATGGAAAATGATTATCTTATTAGAGAAGTTTAGAGAGAGTTTGTCAATAAAAAAACTCAGAGAGAGGATGAAAATACAAATATGTCCTGAATAACCAAACTAATTGAAACTAGCGGGAATTTCTGAACACCTAATCACTCAGCTATCAACCTTATATGAATAATATTGTCATAAAAAAACTACACTAATTGAAGCTGATTTGAATTTTTGTATATATAATATCACTTTGCTTTCCAATTATATGAAGAATATTATGTCAAACGATTTCCACCTATAAAGCTAGAATCAAATGGTAAATTATAAAGTGATTAGAAAAAGTACAGAGTGAATTGGTCAATCACAAAGAGAATTTGAGAGAGAGGATGAACATATAATTCTGGACGATCTGAATTGTCAGTGCAGGGACGCGGACGGTATGGTTTTTTTGTCCCAGGACGAAAGAGAATTTTAAAGTCGTCCTGTCCGCATCCCAACTTTGCTAGTTTCGTCCCGTCCGGAGAAAACCGTCCCGTCCCTCATCCTGGAAGAAATATCCAGTAAAAATAGTTCCAAGGTCTGATTGAATTAATACGGATCTTTCTAAGTTTTTAGGGAAATATGGAGGAGAGAGAAAGTAGAGGAACATATGTACAATTACTTTTGGGCGGCGTCATTTTGGGAGCGCAAAAAAAAGACAGGGACTTTAATGCAAAATGTCAAGGAATTAATGTAGCATTACGGATTTTAGTCCATCCCTTGTCGGACGGTTTTTCGTCCAACCCCGCGCACGGGACGATTTTTTCGTCCTAAGACGAAAAAACCGTCCCGTCCACGTCCCTGCACTATACTATATAAGTATGAATTCATGGTCGTTCATTGACAACTCTATTCTGCAGTGAGATGCGAGGCGGGAGGTTGAAGGAGATCATCGCTGCGTCGACGATCGAAAAGCCAGTCGTCTCTGCAGAATCGCTGTCCTCCCTGTTCGTCACAAGCCTGAAAGAAAGTGGTTCCTCTTCCTCGGACGGTGATGGAGGGGGGGGAAAGATCGCGACTTGGAAGAGAACGATCCTTTCTGGACGCCTCAGCGGAAAGTTTCCAGGAATCTCCGATTTGGGTCCCTCGTGTAAGAACTCCGAATTTCCTGGAAGTGTCCCGTCGAAGGTGTTGTCCGTGCTCAAGCAAGCGCGAGCAGGTGCTTTTTTTATTGTTTTTAGTTTTTGAGGGCAGTGGCATTCATCTGTATAGAATGCAATGTTAGCTGATTTCTTTTCACGTTTTGGTTTTTAATGCTGTTGTTTTGGTTTGCAGGTGGTGTTTCTGAAGATAAATCGCCTGTGGATGTGGTGTTTCACGTCACTTCCGCGTTGCGAGGTACGCAGAAATGAATGTATTTTCAATTGAAATTTTCAGTTCCTTTGACATTAAATTTTTTACTTGTACGATTGTAGAGAGGATGATTCTCTTGTGGCCATTTAATCTCAATTTCTCGGAGGTTAAATTGAGACTTCGCCATCTTTCAAAACAAAAGTTAGATTGAGACATCACGAATTTTAATGTTAATGCTTTGTGGCATTGCACTACTATTTTTCTTTAAAATTGATGCCCATTAGGTTTTGGCATCAAAATTGACAATGACGGATGATGACATTGATGAAACATCATCACGAGTTGTTTGTTTTCTTCCTCGTCATTGTCACCTGAGGCCAATCATGAATCATCAGCTTTTCCTCATAGCTTTATCAAGGATGAATCATCTGATAAAGTGAAAAAAGAAGGCGGTGTCATCACACACTTTTGCCTCAACTATCAAGTGAGATTTCAAACTCATTTTAGGGGGAAGCGGCACAGAAAAAAACAAGACCAGGTTGATCGGTCAAGGAGGGGAATTGGTTTCAATGTTTGGAGCTATGGCTACAGGCTGGATTCAGAGAGGGTTCTCTCAGATCCAGAAAGGAAAGAATAGATCCGATGCAATCCATTGGTTATTGTGTTTCTTCTATCATTCTGCCCTGTGTTTCTCTCTCTATCTTCTAAACTCAGTTCGGCATTGTGCGTTCTTGGTTGGATACCGCTGCTTTGGGAAATTCCTGAAGTTTTCGTACTCAGAAATAGTTCTACATTCCAGAATTGTAACATCATCATCAACATTGTTTTCCTGAAAGAATCATCCTAGACATCATCTAGTTTACAAGATACGGTCTTTGCTGTTTAGAGGTTAACAAATCTTCTAGTTGGACCACCAGCATATTGATTCTATTGACCGACGTGTGTTATAATTACAGAGAATGCATTTGTCTAAGGGCATGATGATAAACTTTGTACAATATTAATAAAAGAATATTTTTTCCAGTAAACGATTATTGACTGATTAATTTTATTGAGGTTCTCTAAGCTCATTTTCCTCGAGGCTTCATACTTAAGGGCTTGGCATCAAAGAAGCTATCATTTTCCGTTGAAATTGATGACCAGTAGGCTCCAACATCTACAATGACAATGACGAGTGGATGATGACAATGATAAACCATCGTCATTATCCCGGTTATCAGAGTTTCCATTATCGTCTTCATTGTCAGTGGTATCCATTGATCAGTTAAAATCATCATCATTCTCATCATCATCAACGGCTTCTACCGTTCAATGATGAATCATCGTCACCATTATATAGATTCCAAGATATGGCATCATTGTTGTCATCAATTGGTCTCCAAGCTTAGATAGAGCATTTAATCATTTCATCATCATTGTGATCTGATGTTAAATAGTCATCATCCTCATTGAAGAAGGTAAAGGCAATTTTGATTGTGATGGGCTTCAGAGATGCAGATGAAGATGAAAAAGCGTCATTGTGTGCCAGCCCTAATGATCATTGCGAACTATATTCACTTTATGATTGATTATTCTTCTAATCTATTTTTATCAAATTTTATTAGACATTAACGGTATTATGATCTCCAAAGCTTTCTTTGTAAATTTTGGTCTTCCTCTAATCACATTTATCTATCTAGGTGATAGTGAATCATTGAAGGTGGGCCGATCACGAGGGACTGATAAAGGTTGCTGTACAGTCCTAGAGAATTGTGGGGCCCGTGACACTCATAATATCTTCAAGTTGCAGATGCAAAGGGAAAGGAATCGAGAAAGAAAGGCAAAGTGGACTCTGAAGAACTCTCACAACATTCGTTTTTCTCGCCTGATAAAAAAGTCCGCTGAAGTATTGGGCACTGAGAATACACTTGAAGTCCTCAGTAAACTTGGGAAAGAAACTGGTGTCAAAGAATACAGTGCCTTGATTGATCTTTGCATTGAGAAAGCTCGAGAGGCCAGCGATGTAAACGATTCCCTTATCCGGGTTCAAAAAGCATTTCATCTCTTTGGATCCATGAAAGAAAAAGGTTTTAAAATTGAAGAAGAAAGTTACAGACCTTTGCTCATGTACCTGATTGATATGGGATTGATAGAAGAATTCCACTCCTTAATTGATATCCTAAAGGATGAATCTCATCAGGCCAACCCTAGAGTTTCATATTACGAGATGATGCTGTGGATCAAGTCCAGAAACGAGGAAAAAATCGTGGAATGCTTTCACTCAATTATAGCAAATGGCAGCATTAGTGATATGAGGATAGCGGGTAAGGTATTTTCTGAAATTTTTGACGTATTTTATTGACTTGTTTTTCTAAATAATCAATTGTAGTATTACCAACTCTTGTGTGAAATGATATAATTTCCATTGTGACTATATTCATTTTTTGATGACGCTTGTTGGAAGACCATTTCCATCGTTTGGGCCCATTGAAATTGATGGATCCAACCAATGCTAGAGAAAGTTTTGCCATTTATATGTCTGTTCGGTATTTAATTATGCAAATAAAAGACCTTAGCCGCACCAACTAGAACTTTTCCAATGAAGAGAACCTTTTGCCTTTGTAACAACAGATTGTAAACCCTTCATAAGTTGCATTTTCGATTAAATCCTTAAAGTCCGTTTTTCATTAGTTTCCTCCTTAAATTGCCATTAAACATTGGCAAGGTCTAATATGGGGAGGTAAAATATTCCCTTTTGAAAATTTATATTTGGTAATGAGTTAATAAAACCTTTGGGTTGATCTCCAGCCATGGGTGATATTCCCTATTTTTCTAAAGAGTTATGGAAACCTTGACTCATCATCACAGTTGGAAGTTCCAGTTTATTCTCTTTCCAATATACCTTAGCAATCTGGTATAACGGGTCTGGGCCAGATTCACGACAGACAATCAAAGAGTTTTCTTAACCCTTTTCGTGATCTCTTTCTCTCTCTCTCACTTCTGTACTCCGTGACCATTCTGCTGTTGATTGTCATTGCTGCTCTGCTGACCATGTGCTTTCTGCTGGTGATATGATATTGTCCTTCATGTTATTAGACCTGACGTTGATTCAGGCATACATGCTCTAACTCACTCACATCATTTTTTCACTGCCTCTGGTTTTTTTATCATCAACAACATGCGGCACAATCTGAGTCTGCAAGAAGAGCTCTTGTGGGTGACCTTTCCAGATTACCAAACCTTACTCCCATCCATTTTCCCTTCCTTTGGTCCCTGGTCGAGCTCCGGGAGAAATCCACCAGGATTACTGAGCCGTACGTTGAATTCCTATTTCTGAACAAGCTCCTGTAGGTGGCTAAATCGGCAACCTTGCAGTATTCTATCTATTCTCTCTATTCTCCTGTAGGTAGTCTGTTGTCTGATGCCCTATTTCTCTATTATGAAACTCCTATTTCTCTCTTTCTATTTCTTACTATTTCCTGTTTCTCTCATTATTGGGCCTGGCCCATTACGAATGTAACTGTTACTGGATCTGTATTTATACAGATCCTGCAAGTTAATGAAATGTGGCTTTTCGTCTTCCTTCTCTTCCAAACCCTGGCCGCCAGGAGTGAGAGAGGGAGATTACAGGTTCCAGAAGGGATCCTGACATGGTATCAGAGCCCTGATCGGGGGCATTCTGCTGTGTTCACCAGCAGTGATTTCGGCCTGCCTGGAGCAAGGAGCGCCTGGTCATGGCCAATGCAGAGATGAAGACAAGGTCTGGAGTAAGCCAAGCTTCATCAGAAAGGATGGTGTCTCTTCGAGACCGTGAGAAAGCTCCACAGATTACTTTTCCCAAAGTTCCTGAGTCGGTGAAGTATGATAGCTTAAACCTACTTCACTGGAGTCAGTATGTCGAGTTGATTATTGATGGACTGGGACTCCTTGATCACCTCACTAGGGTGGTCGATTCTGAAGATCCAAACTACAAAGTTTGGAAGCAAGAGGACTCACTGGTTCATGCTTGGCTCTTGGGCAGCATGGCTGGGGAAAGATTCAAGAAATTTCTGTTCCTGAAGACTGCAAAAGGAATATGGGACCATGCACAGAGGAGTAGCTCTAAACGAGGTATTGACTGGCGCATCTACAGCTTGGTTACTCGTGCTACTAACTTGGTGCAGGGAGAGCGGTCCGTGGACGAATATTCAACTGAATTGATAGCCCTTTAGCGGGAGATCGACCACTATAGGCCAATTCTGAATCCTGAGTCACCAGAATGGCAGTATGTGATGAAGGATCGTCTCTACAAGTTTCTCATGGGGCTTAACATGGTGTATGAGGCGTTGAGGAGCCAGGTCTTGCACAGAGAGAGAGAGTTCCAAATCTTGAGGAGGCAATCAGTATCGTTCCAGATGAAGAGATGAGGCTACAGCAGCTGGTGGAGCCTGGAAAGGGAGAGGCTACAACCTTCTTGACTAAGAAAAAAGATGGAGTTTTTCCACGCCCTACTGTATCAGAGACTAAAAACAGCAACTCCAACCAGCAGGGTAACGAACTCAAAACTCAACAGGGACGTGTGAAGAAAGGAGATGATAAGGATGATCTATTCTGCACCTACTGCAAGCGCTGGCGACATACTCAAGACATGTGCTGGAAGCTGCGTGGGAAACCAACTCAACAGGGGAAGGCTTATACAACCACTCATTCACAAACTGAACCCCAAAAATCATCAGCAGCCGAGTGTGTGAAGCCTACTTCTTCAGGCCAGCTGGGTGAGCTGGAGCAGTTGGAGGAGGATTTTGAAAAACTGAAGAGCATGTTGAGCTCCACGTCACTCGTCCACTCAGGTGAGGCTAAAGCCTACTTTGGTGATGCACATATTTTTTCTTAGTCAAGAAGGACATTGTGGGTCATTGACTGTGGGGCAACAGATCATATGGCCCCCGATGTTTCTAAATTTCTTAACTATAGACCTATTGATGGCCAAAGGAGGGTGTTAACAGCTGGAGGAGAAACATTGCAGGTTACAGGTATCGGTGATCTAGAGGTTCATCCTCTAGGAAGGCTGAGGAATGTGTTACATGTTCCACTGCTGAAGGCACAATTAATTTCAACCCAGCGTTAGTTAAAGAGCTTCCTTACAGATTTATACTTGACAATGATGAATGTTATTTTTATGATAAGGTGGTGGGCCAGAAGACTGGACGTGTTAAGGCTAAGGATGGATTGCTGTTTTTTGAAGAAGGAGCAACGTGTTCCTCCACTCTGCAGTCTGTCCGGGATGGAAGGGAGAGAGCACATGAAGCTGCTCAAATCTTGCTTGATCATTCCTGTTTTGGCCATCCTTCTTTTTGGCTTGTTAAAGACCTGGTTTCCTTCTCTATTCAAGGATGTTAAGGTTGAACAATTATCTTGTGATGCCTGTCAACTGGAAAAACATAAAAGAACTTCATGTAATCATATTGGGAGGAGTGATAACCCACCTTATTGCATTCACAGTGATGTACGGGGTCCGAGCCCAACAACAACTATATCTGGTCACTGGTGGTTTCTTATATTTGTGGACGATGCCACAAGATTGACGTGGGTGTATTTGCTCAAGTCCAAGATGGAAGTTGTTCAAACTATTAAAGTCTTTATGGAAATGATAAAGAATCAATTTGGGGTCACTGTGAAAAGATTCAGATCTGATAATGCACGTGATTACTTTAACATGTTTTTGCCCCACTATTTTCAACAGAATGGGATCATTCATGAATCCTCCTGCGTTAACACCCCCCAGCAGAATGTTCTAGCAGAGAGACGTATAGGCCATACTGTGTGAATGGCAAGAACATTATTGCTTCATAATCATGTTCCCAAGAATCTGTGGGGAGAAGCTGTTTTCACCTCAGTCCACCTGATAAACCGGACCCCTTCAAAAGGGCTTCTTTATCAAAGTCCACTGGAACTTCTTTCAGGGATGTTCAAGCAGGTTGATCTGAAGACAGGACTCAAGCCCAGAGTCTTTGGGTCGGTGGCATTTGTTCATGTCCACAATCAAGGGCGAGGAAAATTTGACCCAAGGGCCATTAAATGTGCTATGGTTGGCCACTCATTCTCTCAGAAGGGGTACAAATGTTTTCATCCCACAACTGGTAAGTTCTTTATTTCATCAGATGTAACCTTTGATGAGATGCAGTCATATTTCCACAAGAGCAACCCGAAGCCATCAGGAAGTGACAGTACATGGTTAGAATGGATGCCCTCAAGTGTTGAAGCAGAGGGCCCCCAGTCAGGCTCAAGTACATCTGTGAAACCAAGCTCGTCAGAAATCAAAGCTGATATTGGCCAGATTGAACCTGTTGAGATTACATCAGTGGACAATGGCGTCAGAGAAGTTGAAGAAGGTAACTATAATCCACAACCTGAGCCTGAGAAAGCAAGTGATCAAACAAGTCCAGCAGATCAGTATTATTGGCCTATAGCCCTTCGAAAGGGTGTAAGAACCTGTACCGAGAAGACTATTTACCCAATGTCCAATTACTTGGCCTATAACAGATTGTAACCTCAGTACCAGACTTTCCTGAGTAACCTGGTGGATGTGGTGATCCCACAATCTGTAGAGGCGGCCTTGTCTTTGCCAGAATGGAAAGCAGCAATGGACCTCGAAATGCAGGCCTTGGGAGACAACCACAAATGGGATCTAATACAGTTACCTGAGGGAAAGAAAGTTGTGGGATGCAAATGGGTGTATTCACCGAAGTACAACTCTGATGGAATATTGGATAGGTATTAGACTCGGCTGGTGGAAAAAGGCTTTACTCAGTCATATAGGATAGACCATTTTGAGACATTTGCACCAGCGGCAAAATTGAATACAGTCAGGATACTTATTGTACTGGCAGCTCATTTCAGCTGGGGAATATTTCAGTATGATGTGAAGAATGCATTCCTGCATGGTGTGTAAACTGAAGAACGCTCTATATGGACTGAAACAGTCACCTCGAGCTTGGTTTGGGAAGTTTACAAGGTCTCTGAAGCAGCTGGGATATCTTAAAAGTAATGCAGATCACATTATGTTTTTCAAGCACAGTACAGATGGAAAATTGATTATTCTACTAGTATATGTTTTTATTTTTGAACAATAAAGAAGATCACCCAGCTTGGTGAACCTCCATACACGTGGACAGGAGGGATCTAGGCCAAAAACAAATGGCCCATCGAGCCCCCCGTACCCTCCACCTCAGCCAGGACCAAACCAACAAAACACAAGTCTCTCCACTTCATTTATAGCCCTGTCCACCGACATTGCCGTCCCCTTGAATAAGACCTCGTTGCGGTGGGACCATATCGCCCAAAGCACCGCGAATCTCAGTCCCCGCTCCTTCTCAAACCCACGCTGACGCCGCAGCAGTGTGGCCCATAAGACCGAGCTCAACGTAATCTCTGCTAGCCCCTGGCTAGCCCATATCGCACGAGCGAGCCGACATTGGAAGAAAAGATGCTCTACTAGTATATGTTGATGATATCATAGTCACTGGCAGTGACATAGAGGAGACTGGAAGACTGGGTCGATGCCTATCTCAGGAATTTGCAAATAAATCACTTGGGACCCTATGTTATTTCCTGGGAATAGAAGTGGCTCACTCCAAGGAAGGTATCTGCCTTTCACAACACAAGTACATACTCGACTTGTTGAAGGAAACAGGAAAGACTGCCTGCAAACCAGCAGCTAATCCCATTGACCCCAATGTGAAACTTGGAAGAGGAGAGGACAGTTCACCCGTTAATCAAGAAGCTTATCAAAGACTTATTGGGAAGATGACTTATCTCAATCACACTCGCCTGTATATTGGCTTTGCTGGGAGTATTGAGTCAGCATATGAATGATCTAATAGAGATTCACCTACAGGCAGCTCATCGAGTCTTGGCATACCTGAAGAGGCCAGTGGGGGCAAGGACTTCTATTCCGATGGACTGGTAAAATATCAGTAAATATCTATACAGATGCAGATTTTGCAGGGTCAGTGATTGATCGAAGGTCAACTTCCTGTTATTGTTCTTTTATTGGGGGAAGTCTGGTAACATGGAGAAGTAAGAAACAACCGGTTGTTGCGAGATCAAGCGCAGAGTCAGAACTCCGAGCACTTGCCCAGGGCATATGTGAAGGACTGTGGATTAAAGGCATCTTGACAGAGCTACGAATCAAGGAAGAAGACCCAATTAAAGTGTCTTGTGATAATAAGTCAGCAAATGCCATTGTTAATGTCAACAATGCTGAATCCTTAGAGCAGGAGGCGAGAAGAATAGAATATAGACGAGGAAGAAGGAGAAAACAAGCTTGACTTTCATTAGCACAACATAAGTATTTATACAGTCTGTTTATAATGGCTAGTTTGACTAGCTCTAACGGCTAGTTTGACTAGCCGTTATATATCCGATTTTAAATAAATCGGATAATAGCCCATAAGTATAGTCCCATTAACTTATACATTCGATAGTTAACAACCCTGTTCAACATGAGAAGACCAAACATATTGAGATTGATCGCCATTTTATAAAGGAGAAGATTGAAGCTGGTATTGTTACTATTGACTATGTTGGATCTGCTGATCAAGTATCAGACATCTTTACTAGGGGACTACCTGGCCCAGGAGTACACTGGCTAGCCACCAAGCTGGGCATGACTAACATACATACCCAACTTGCGGGGGGTTGTTAGCCGATGCCCTATTTCCTATTTCCCTATTTCTCTATTTCGAATTTCCTATTTCTCTCTTTCTATTTCTTACTATTTCCTGTTTCTCTCATTATTGGGCCTGGCCCATTACGAATGTAACTGTTACTGGATCTGTCTTTATACAGATCCTGCAAGTTAATGAAATGTGGCTTTTCGTCTTCCTTCTCTTCCAAACCCTAGCCGCCAGGAGTGAGAGAGGGAGATTACCAGTTCCAGAAGGGATCCTGACATAGTCTGAGATGGCCAGCAAAGACAACCCACTGTTAGATTTGAAGTTATCTCCTGTAAATGTATCATCCTTGCCAAAAAGTCCGAGTCTACTTGAATAGTAAGAATATGTGATGATGGTTTCTATGGCTGGGCGCAAGATGAAACATCTGTCTGATGAACCACCCAGTGAAAACAGACCACTGTTAGAGAGCTGGTTAGAGGCTGATGGCCTCATTAATGCATAGTTGTTAAAAGTATGGATACCTCTTTCGACTGACCTCTTCTGCTCCTTGCATCAAATTTTGATCTATGGGCCAGATAGTATAAGCTATGTTCAAAGCAAAATGATAAGTAAAATATTGCTGTGTTGTTGCTCAAGTCGTTTAGCTAGGCTAAAGGAGATATGAGCATGTATGAGCATGCCACGACACTGGAAGCTGTATAGACTGAACTGTATCACAGCCGACCAGCTTCAGAAGAATGTGCTCATGTTTTGGAGGATCGACTTTAAAAATTCATCTCAGGCTTAATTTCCAGTTTAATATTCTCAAGACAATGCTGATCAACAAACATTGAGTTCCTACCTTTGAAGAAGCAGTCACATGGGTTCAAGCCCTGCAAAATCCTCAGGTGATGACCCAAAGCGGCTTATGTTTGCATTGCAAGAAGCTTCTACTCACCATAGAAACTTGCTGGAAGATTCAAAGGCGACCACAGTTTGGCCAACCTAAGGCTTTAGTCTGCCAAGCAGGTCAAGAAGCACCATGGTGGGTCATTCTTAGCCAGAGGTCTTCTTGGGCCATTGGCCAATCTCTGACGAGATAGAGAAGCTTTGGCAAGAACTGAAGCATACACGACATCTCTTGTGCTCATTGTTTGATGGCTTAGTCTTGTCTTATGATCCTTTTTAGAATGTTTAGAATGTTAAGTTCAAAAGTTATATGGTTTATGATACTCTAACAATAGTATCAATAAACTGTCTTTACTAGATTGATATTGTAATTGGAGTTGTAACTGAAACTTGACAATGTAGCTTGCAAAAGAACAAGGATAGTGCAGATCGTGATGGCTCCTCCCTCCTTGGTGAAGCTCCTTCTCGATCACAAACGGCTCCACTCGGCGAAGCTCCTCCCTCCAGATCAGTAGCGGGTGACTCCCACCCACCGCTCAGGCCTTCCGGACAAGTAACCGTCGAGTATGACTCCAAGAAAACAATACAAAGATGCCATACCTGGTCCGCCAGTCATTATTTATAGGAGAGAGGCACCTCCTCTCCTTTTCTTGGTCAACTCAACTGGACAACAGTCCGTTGACCAGATCTTTGTTTCCTCTTTCTTTGGTACTTCCTTGAGTAGAATCTATCAGTTTACAATTGGCTAAAAATAATGTCATGCAAGTAAATATTTTTTCAATCTATTTGATATTGTTTCATCCTTAATTATGTAAATCCGATTGTTTCCTTGAAATGACAATTCTAATACAATGTATTTATTTGACAGAAAATTATTTATTAGCATTCTGTGTTGGTGATAGGAAGGAAGAGATGTTGCAATTGTTAAACTTTTTGGATGTGCGGCATGTCTCATCAATGGAATACTTATCAGTAATATTTCAGACTTTGGGAAAATTATCTCTTGAAAACCTTGCTATGGACTCCTTCTCGTCCCTAAAGGGTGGAGGTACGAGTGTTTATCGTGTAGGCTACTTGTTAGCTGTTGTTGATTTTCCGGCTTTTATTTTTATATTTCCCTTTATGTGTAAGTGGGCCAGATTCATATCAGTGGACCCATGTGGCTTAATATGAGTGGCCATTCCCATTTGAGAATAACTTAATATGAGTGGGCCCAGCCCATTTACTCTTATTGGCTGGTATTTAAACCAGCTGTAATAGGTGAATCAGTAAGAAGTTCAATTCTTGTTTTTGTAAACCCTAGCCACCACAAGAGAGGTTTAGGAGAGGGAGCTGGAGGAAAAACTAGAGCTGCACAAGGGGAACTAAATTCAACAATATTCTCTGCTATTTTTTTTCTTGTTGTAGAATATTGATGCATTCTCTTTCACTTATAACTTTCTGTGGTTTCAACTTGTTTATTTATTCTTTTTACTTCCATCTTGCCTATTTACGTCATTATAGAATCATACTAGAAAACTTATTTGATTTTCTCTGTTGAAAGATTTTTAGTTTTTGGAAAAAATATTTCAGATCACCTGATATCTCGATGAATCTAATTCAATTTAAGTAGATGAACAGTCGACATACACAATGACTAAAATGGTCCCCCCTTTTCCCCTGTCTAAACAAGCATGCCCCAAGAGACTACACTCCATGAAGAATTTTATCTGCTGACCTGACATGAAAACAAGAGATGAGAACAGTCTTCCTCACCCCTTGCGCACATAACACATTCTGTTGGGGCGTCTGGGAATATTTTTTTTCGGAGGCCCCTTGGCACAATTCACAGCCTCATCAACAACCAACCGAAAATCCACACCTTTTTAGGAACTTTCTGTTTCCACAGTAGGCCACATATTGTAATGGTTGTTGAATCCTTCGATGCTCCCCTCTGACCTCCATGTAGGCATTTCTGATAAAAAAGGAGTTGCACCGCCACTCTCAGCTATCTTGGGTCTTGGTCAACGGTTTAATATGTATGAGCGCATATTGCATGTCCAGCAATTCTTCCACTCTCTGATTCGACATAGCACCTCTAAGGTTGGACTCCATGCATTCACCATCACAACATTCTCAGAACATGGCGTGAGGATTCCGTACAACGGCAAAAGTTGTGGAAGCTCCACCTGTAGGAGGCCTCCATCCGACCAATCTTCCAACTAATATCACAATGGAGTCGTATGAACTCCATTTTGGATCTCTAGATGTGTAAACGATCCTTTTATTCAAACAAAAAAGATGTGTAAATGATCTTTTTCTTTGTGGTTTGCCTTCACCAATGAAGTGCCTTGATGGTCATCTGGCATCTACAACAGGATCCTGGTTGGGATTTTATTAGTGTACTTTGAGTAGATGTAACAGCGGACAAGACCCTTGATTTAGATTCTATCCAGAGAGAGAGAAG
Source organism: Wolffia australiana (assembly GCF_029677425.1). Lineage (NCBI taxonomy): Eukaryota > Viridiplantae > Streptophyta > Magnoliopsida > Alismatales > Araceae > Wolffia > Wolffia australiana. Next base: position 15,174,540 of record NC_135843.1, on the reverse strand, counting down.
GTAGGATTATAAGGGGGTGTAAAATCTTCATCAGGATGAGAGGGACGTTGCTGATCCTGCAGGGAGTAACATCTGCAGAGGCACAAGGAAGAATATGATGACAAGGAGATGAGGACACTGGGAACAACATCGACATGTTGAGGGGGAAGACATCTTCAAATTACTTCTTGTCTGTCTTTCCCAAGGGATGGCTACATCTATTTAAAAAGAAAACTAACCTAAAGTTAAAATGACCACACAACCTATAGCAGGTTCAAACGACAGAAATGCCCTTGTGGGACAAATGGCTTAAATGCTCTAGATTTGATAAAGGGTCACATCAATCTATTGGCTTTCTGAACCGATGTGGAGCGTTTTTTTTGTCACACTCTCTATAAAATCATGAGAAAGCTAGGAAGAAGCGTACTTTAAGACAAGGGATTATAGGCTTTGGTACACTCCAGGAGGCTTTGTGCAGCTGCACTTTGGTACACTCCAGGTATACCCTTCCATTGGCCAGAACCATACGTGCAGACTCTCACCCTCATATCAGTATCCACGTGAAAATTTTCTGGTCAAAGCCTCCTGCATTCCGTTTTCGCCGCTGACGGAATTTGGTAGCATGCATAAACTGAAATAGAAGCTCACAGCATTAGTAATATCTTGCCTTCTATATGGTAAATATATTAATGTAACTTTGATGGAGATGACTGGTCAGCTTGCGCTACATTGTAGGAGTTCCCAGGCCTATTCCCTCTTGCGCAGAACACTCAAGTTCCAGTTAAATACTGTTGGGAGGATACATGGAATCCAATTTTGGGGGGCTTTTCAGACCAGAGGGTGGGAGATTTGTTGAGCATGCAACAGTCTCTATTACACATTTGACCTTTAAGGGGGACATAGGACAGTTGGATGTGGGGAGGCCCATCCTTTTCGGTTTGGGATGCTCACAGGAAGATCCAAGAGGACCCAATGGAGGAGTAAATCATTCTTACCTGCAGAATCCTATGAAAACGAAAGGTTCCGTAAAAATTAAAGATTTTTGGATGGCTGCTCTTAAGAAGATGCATTATGATACAAGTCCTCTGGAAGGGAATGTTTCCAGATACCTTGGCAGTGTGCCCCATTTGTACACAGGATGAGGAAGACTGCTCTTGCATTTTCTTTGAGTGTCTGTTTGCTCGAGCAATATGGAACTCCCAGAAGCTCAGCAGGTTGGATGTGACTTTCAATAAAGCTTGCTGGGCTCGATCCGGGAAGGTGCATGCAGGGAACATATGGAGTGGGGTAGGTTCCTCGCTGTGTTATGGGTGATATGGTTGCATGGTAATGAGGTTATGTTTAAGGAAGGGCTGCCTCAATGGATACTGTCTTGCAAGATGTGGAGAGTTTTATTTCGTACTGGTTTTGGAGGGAGTGGAGGATGGGAAGCGGACCACTCTGCTCTGTCATGTATTTCACGTTCATTTATTATTAGCTTTGGGTTCATCACCGATCTCCAGTGATCTTCCCTCCTTTCTTCAAAAACAAAGTTTATCAATCATTCTGTTATATTGATTGACCAACAAACTGCACCTCATCCTGAAGCCATTTCTGCCATCCACTGCCGTCACCTTGACACGGGCTGCCACCACAATCTGTTCCATTTCTCCCAAAGGTTTGTGCTCATTTACTGCAAATCCGAGGAGCGTTACAAACAGGTTAGCTGTGTGGCCTCTTACACAAGCATCAACTCTTTCTGAAGCCAAAAAGTGTCTCGGTCTACAAGAACAAGTGGAGTTCTTGGGGTACATGGTGTCTGATACAACCCAGGTTTTATCGGTTTTCCTAATGTAGTTAGATGAAAACTTCACTGAATAGACTTCTCATACTTTTCAAATGGTGTCCAAAATTTTTTTCCAAGGAAGGGAAATGAGAGTTGGAGACAAAGGAAGGAGGTGACCATGGTAATATTTTCACAAGGCACTGGACTGGTGCTTCTGACATTCATGAAACACATCTGCGTCGCCAATAGTGAGAGAGAGAGAGAGTTATGATGATTAAGAGGGAGGGAGAGAATCAATGAGCCAGAAACTCATGTTCAGTCTTGGATGCCTTCGCCTAAGCAAAGCTGCCTTAAAGAGGGATACTGATGGTTACGGGGTCAGTGTTTCTCATAGACCCAGTAAGGTACCAAGTTTCGCTTGAAGAACGACACAACAAAAGTAGAACCATGCAGAAGTGGCCTACAACAGAAAAGTGATCAGGCTGCAGAGGTGTTTTACATTTCATCAGTCATTTTAATGTTGTCCCGTAATTATTATTATTTATTTAATTTGTTTATTTGAAGAGTTGAATCATTTTATCCCTGTATCTGAAGACTGCTGTTATTCTAGATGTGGCAGAGAGTGATATCTCGTTGTTGATACTTGATTACACCTCCAAAATGCCCAATCTCTCAGTAAGTCTTTTCACATGGTCTTAAAATTTTCATCCAACTTGCTTTGATTGGTTCGTTAAGATCTATGAATCTTTGTCCATTATTGAATACTTCTTGTTGGCCTGACCAGCATTTATTTGTAAGAGCAGGTGAATCTATATTGATTCAATTTCAGGTTGATGTTGGTGTATGATTTTTTTGTGCGAAGTCCTAAAGTTAAACTCACATAGTTGAGATCTTACTTACAGCACCATACCAAATTCTAAGTGGCAGGCTCTTGTTTTCATTATTTTTCTAACTCTCAAATTTGCTTTGTTATCATTTGCCATACCACTGATACATTGTAAAGGTTTTAATTGCGGCTAGCTTCCTAAATACTTTGTGGCAGGCTCTTGCTTTCATTATTTTGTGCTATATTCTCCTTGACTTATTTTCGTACTTCTCATTCTGAAATATTTCCCTTTTTTTAGCATTTGCTTATCCACTCGATATGTTGCTTACTTTCCCTATCGTTCGCACAACTTTTAAGTAGAGTTTTGACTGGTATTAAATTCCTAAACACTGGTAAATTGAAATGAATTCTCAATGAAAGACTTGGATTGCGCAGAGAGAGAGAGAGGGCAGAACAAACCGTTAGAGGATGATAATCAAAACAGCACAATTTGTCTGTCTGGTTAAAAGAGAGAGGGCAGAATATACAAGTGCGTACTGGGCTAGATTAGTGACGACCCTACATGAGATTTTTTTTTTTTTGAAACGAGGACCCTACATGAGATAAAAGTTGTAATTTAATGATCTGATTAGCCTTAAATTGTGTGTAGCATTTGAGATCCACAGGCCCCACTGTAAGGTCATAATATAAATTTCTCTGTTGGAAGTGAGAGGTTTATCCTTAATGGGCTTAATTTATTGGACTTAGGGTTCTCATCTTTCCAATAAGTATGGAAGATGAAACCATCTATCTTGAGACCTAAAGCGTGTTTTTGTTCTAGCTCGTTTGGCTTCATGGCGATTGCCAACATTTACTATGCATATTGGTCTATGAATCCTTTCAGAATGCAGGTTACGTGTTCGTTATCATTTGTTTATTTTTATGCTTAATTTATGAACATAAGACCCGGTTATGCTTTTTATGTGATGCTTTTGATCAATTTCACACTTTTTTGTAGGTAGAAGAAGTTGTTTCAAAGTTCATAGGACTTCACAGAAAGGTCGGATTGGAACCCGCTAGCCGATCATATGAGAAACTAATTGCTTATTGTTGCAATCTTTTCAAGGTGAATTGGAATTCTTTTGCTTGGCGTTCTGTATTCTATTATTTTATTTGTTCACTGGTGGCATAGAAGTTTTGTATCGTTCATACTTCGGATCAAGAATGACTCAGATAAGGACCTCCTGAACTCCTATTGGTGGATAAAGAAAATGAAGATGAGGCACAAAGCACAAGTGCCTAGAGGAGCATGTGCCAGTTCAAGTAGTAACCTTGCGCAGGAGAATCAACTAAAAATGCAGTTGATCACTTGTACCAGTCAATCTATTCGATAAGGTAATTAATCACTCAATGAAGTCGGAGTCACAAAGACAATTGGCTAGTGGCAGGAGATCTGCTTATGCCAAAGGAGCAAGATCAATACAACGAAGCTCCAGGATCTTGATCCGCAACTTATCTCTCTTTCAAGAGCGTGTATTCCTGATCACTCTCTCTCATTTGAATTCTCTTGATCAAAATCTCATAATTGATCTCAAGCTCTACTCAATCTCCTTCGATTTAATGATTACACCTTGAAATTTCTGGAATTCTAACAGACATATGGGGCCTTCTGTCTTCATTCTCTTTTTTAATTTTAGCTGGAAGAATGTTGACCTTCAATATTGATCAGTATTATGTTATGAATGATGAACCCTAGGCACATTCGTGCTCTTGAGATTATGCTGGAGTCCCAAGAGTGCAGGTCATGGGCAAGGCGAGGGCGACACAAGGCAGAAATCCTAGCTGACATGGTGGAGAGGACAACGCCATCGTGAGGCTGAAGGAGTCACGTCACGATTTAATAATTTGAGTTTTTGTTTACATTTTAATGGATTTTGTGATACAGTTCATACCCCCAAGGTTATCTTTGGTGCTGAAAGCTTTTTTTTAAAGGAAAAAAGTTTCACTTCATTTTTGAAGGCTTTCTTTTTAACTCCTGCAGTTGTTTTGCCATGGCAGCGCACTCCGTGTCAGCTTATTGGGGACATTTAGGTCATTTGGTCTTTGACTTGTATTTGAGAGGATCGTGGATCCTGAAGAGAACGTACTGTGAATAAATCTGAGTTCTCTATATAATCCCTAATTCAAGAACAGTAGGATTCCAATGTACAAATCAATTTATGAAGTCGTATGCACTCTGAAGGGAGCAGAAAACGTTAAATCGGGAAAGACTGAGAGAGTTGAGAGAGAGACAGGCCCAATCAGACCCCTCTCCTCCTTAAGCTGGAGAATTTCCTCTGTTTGCCGTCTTGTTATCCAGAATATTGAGAAGATGATCTGCTACTAATAGCCCTCTTGCTTTCTTTATAGTTTTCCCCCCGTACTCTTAGTTTGAAAACGCATAAGCTGTCCCTGCTGTGCGAGTGGGTTCTGGTACGTTTGACGGTTGGCGCATCCTCCTCTTCCATCTTTGATAGGTCCAAGTAAGGACTCTATCAGTATTCCCTTTTGTTGAAATATGGGCTAAAATACAAGGAAGAGTCCGAGCTTAAAGAAGAGAGTTATCGGGCCCAGCTTTAAGCCTCTTTTGGGCTCTGTCGGGCCCACTAACTACGCTAACGGCTTGTCAAACTAGCCGTTAGCTAGCCAATGGCAGATTAGCCTTTAGACGGCTACTATAAAACCGATAGATGTATTACTGTAATGTTTTATCCTTTTGAATAAAATTTGAACTTCTCTGTCTCTTCTACTTCTGCCATCTTCTCTCATTCGATCATCAGTAATCTCGACACCTTTAAATAATACAACCCCCCCCCCCCAGAGGAGTAGCCGAGAAGTACCAGTGCAGTTGAAGTACCCTCCCCCACTTGATGTCTAAGTCATGTCTCTCCCTCTGTGATCCCAGTCCCTTGCGATCCTGTATACTTCACTGCATCACCAGGCGCTGTGTCTCTGGTTGATCCCTCCCTCCTCTCTTCGACCTCTCCATCAATCATTCCTATTTTACACTCCGATTATGGGTACATCTACCCTCTCCCCCTCCCCTTTCATTGACACAACCTAATATCAAGGTTGAAATCATATTTGTCATAAATTCTTTTCTCATTATGTGAGTTATCTGTGGATTCTTTCTTTAGGATCATTTTGTATAATATGAATGCCAAATAATTGTTTATGCTCGTGATTCATGGATGATTATTTCTCAATGAAATGCTATTATGTGGGCTCATGAATTGTTTCCAAAACTGTCGCAGATTTGTACAACTCTAGATCCCCTTGTCCAGGGACGGGGCCAGATTTGCCGACTCGATTGGGTTAGTGCTTCATCTAGGCCACTTTTTTCATTCCCTAACTGTTTCTGTTCGCCAAAGTCTTTTATTTATGTCTCTAACTCTCTTTTTCTGTCATGTATTTGTAAAGCATCGTTTGGTAAACCCACTATCCATGAGGATACCTAAGGGTCGTCACTGGGCCCGGCCCATTAACAATGTAACCTGTATTTATACAGGCTACGATGAGTTAGTAAAGAATGTCTTTTTCGTTTCTGTTTTCTCACAAACCCTAGCCGTCAAGTGCTAATAGAAAGTGAGAAGGAGAGACTGCATGATTCAACGTGGATCCTGACAGTTTCTATTTTCTAGAATCTTCCAAAAAAAAAATTCTTGGAGTAACATTGCATTTTGGTTTTCAATACAATCCCCTATCTCCATAAGGACTTATTTCTATCATTTCAGCCCATTATGGTGCATTTTGTTCTTTTATCATTACTTTAGTTCCCCCTTTAAATATCTGTAACCCTCTCTTTAGGAGGGCAGCCAAGAAGAATGAATTGGAGTTGAGGGCCCATGTGAGTTAGCCATCCTCCTTGCCTTCTCTGTGTCCTAGTCCTCTCCCTCCATCCATCCCTTTACTATCTTTTGCGTCTGTTAGAATGCAGGATGAAATGTCACTCCCTAATTTATTGAGGGTTTTAATATAAAAGTGTTCATAGTCTATATGCCTTTCTACTGATTTTTTATGTTTTTATTCCCTTGTGCCCGGGATCACACCATTTTGGTATTAGAGTCAGAATTTCCTTGGCCGAAAATGTCTGATATCAACAATTTGGTGTCAGAGCCGAATGTTGCAGTCTGGCGTAGATTGGCAGATCAAACAATAAAATCGTGAAAAAACTTCTAGAATATATTGATCACATAATTTTTGTCCTAGAAAGCAGTACAAACAAGAACCACAGAGGAATACTATGTTAAGATACCATTCTGAATAAGATCAACTGTCGTAGATCCGGACTTATAAAGGTATCTTAACAGTGGATCCGGACTTATAAACGCATGTGTAACATAAAACGTACTGGAATGTTTACAGAACTTAAGATCCAATCTAGACGAAGTAGAGAAGGACGGATGAATACAATGATGAACAGGGATTAAATGCGTTCGATGATCTATGTCCCTTTTGGGTTGTAAAACCTTGCCCCACTCTGACACCAAAGGATATAGACAATTGTACTTGGAATAATTAATGCGAGTTGAAGAGTAAGTACCAGTACTTGATTTGGATTGCATATATCATGCAGTCTTTTGAATTGTTTTTTTGCTCCTAACAGTGTCTTGTGGTTGAAGATTTGATGTGTCTCCATACGGACAAAATTCAGGATCTGATTGTTGCACATATGTGGTCTCGCCATAGCACCTTCAGAGTGAGCAAATTTTAGTTCGAGTAAAACAAGTCTAAGGTTTTGAGCCATTGGATCCCCAATACCACATCAAATCCACCCAATGAGAGGGGAAAGAAGTCTTGCACTATGTCCTTACTTTGCATATATAGAGGCACGTTAAGACAAATTCCTTGAGATGACATTCGGTAACTATCACCCGGCATTACCTCAAAACAAGGACCTGCTAAAATAGGGATTTCAAAGCTGCTAATAAACTTGGGTTAATAAAATTGTGAGTTGCTCCTCCATCGATTAGTATTGCCACAGTGGATCCATTATTTATTCCCAATTTTAGTCACCCTGCTAAAGTTTGTCTTTGCAGCTGCCTCAAATTTACCCGGACCAAGAATAAAGCTTCTTCTGTTATGTGCTTATCATCTGTCTGCATTAGATCTTCCTCCTGAATAGGATTTGAGTGCAAAGGGGTCTTGTCACGTTCTCTGATCAGAATGAGATTTAGATTCTTCCTGCAGCGATGTCCAGGAGTAAATTTGTCATTGCAATAATAGCAAAGACCTTTATCATTTCTTTGCTGATACTCAGAGTCCGTGATTCTCAGGTTCCTCCTCCTACCTGGTTTCTCATAGTGCAGATTTTTGGAGTTGGATTGAGTGCCCATAGTTGAATTTATCTGATTGTTGGTTGAAGGCTTGTAATGACTTACATTAGTAATGTTGGCTTAAGACATAGGAACTGACATGTGCTTGTGAGTTGAGGTGGTATTCACAGCATATGGAGGCGCAGTTTGGAATGCCCTGTAAAGTATTCCAAGATCAGATTTGGCTTCAAATTCTGTCCGATACTCGCTAACAGTAGTTTTCTGCTGAATCCAATCAAACTCTATCCCCCTCTCCGGTAATTGACTGGAATTTCTGAGACTGAGCTGGACTGCCCCACCAGTGGTGCCATGTTCTTTAAATGGGCGTTCATGTTTGCCATTTCTTGCATAATAGGGTCCAACACAGTAGTAACTCTGCTTTGATTCTCATCCACTTTGTTAGCTAATGCTTCCAACCTTTCTTCTAGATCTGTCATTTAATCCGAGGAATAGAAATGGCTCTGATACCAAAATGTTAAGATCCCCTTCCAAATAAGATCAACTTTAGTAGATCCGGACTTAAAAAGGTATCTTAACAGGGAATCTTGCAGTAAATTCAAGAATGCATATGGGAAGATGTGCTGGAATGTTTACAGAACTTCAGGTCCAATCTAGACGAAGTAGAGCAGGACGGACGAGCACAATGACTGAACACAAGGCATACTAGATCAGCTTCCATGTCCAATACTCGAAATTTTGGCATTGTCCACTCCACCAATCCACTGTCCTCCCCATTCTCTTTTCTCTCCCCCTGATTCCCACTTCTCTTTGAAAACTGAAGTTGGTATATATATTTGCTAGTAATCTGATTTCTTGGAAATCAAGAAAGTAAGCTTTGATTCAGATGTCAAGCCCTGACCACCTTTCTTTTGGGTTACTCTCTTTCACCTTTTCACGATTCTGAACTTGCACGTGTGTGAATGATCACACTTGTTGAGTGATGCTTCCTCCTTTTCCTTATCATGGTGATTCCTGAGGACCAACTGCCAGTGGTGGTAGTGTCTCGAATTTACAACGCATCGTTCGAATGCTCGTATTGTACAAGTATCAAGTTGCATAATCCCAGAAGATGGTTGATGGCAATGATGGGTTCAGAGAGATGACAAGGATGATGCTGGGAATGGTGCGAAGGGCCCTGGAGGTGACACGGGGTTGCTGGGATGGCTGACAGCTCTTGGCTGATTGGAAAAGAGAGAGAAAGAGTGGAGGCAGGGAAACACAAGGAGCTCACTGTCCTGGGTGTAAGGGAATAAAACCCTGAGCTTCTATAGAAACAATTTTACATAGAAACCCCCAGATAAATTACGGAGAGACATTTAGCCCTGCATTCTAACACTCCCTCTTAAGCTGTTAGTGATTTGCTTCATTGTCTGCTTGGAGGTTGAGTGCAGAGTAGAAAAAAATGTATTAAGGACGCTGCACCTCTGATGGCATGGCCGCACCTGCTGATGTGGCAGTGGTCACTACCATGGCGCTGCCTCCTGATTTGGTCCTCGTGACAGCGTACCCTGGCTGATGACGGCTACCTCTCTTTCTCTCTCTGTTTCTCTCTATCCCTGTTCCCTGTACGAACTCCATGGTTCCTATTTCCTTTTTATTGCTACTATGCAGCCTCTCCTGGTCTTATGATTCTTCTGGCTTTTTTTCTGATCCATCTTTTTATGCATTTGAATTTAAGGTTCGTGAAGTATGTTCGGAGGCACGGAGGCATGGCGTACAACTTGAGAAGGAGTCTTTTCGAAGTATGATGAACTTGTATATAATGATTAAAGATGTAAGGCAACCCTTTTTTACAAATGAGACAATCCTTTAAAGCTAATCATATTTCACAGCCAAATATTCAGAGTAATGAGCACATTAATTGTCTGATGGATGGCCTCTCTGTGCAGTTCATGAACGCCAAAAGGCCGCTTGTTTCTTGGTCGTTTCATAAATTCTAATTCTTAACTTCACTGTTGATAATTATAAAGTTAGTTTCATCATCTTCATGTGCCAGGAGAATGAACATTTTGTGTTATGGTTGTTCCTGGCTTTTCCACTTTTGACATTAGTATTAGAGAAAACATCTCATGTCCAGTCATGTATACAGATTGTCTTAGTTATGTATTTTATGTTAAATATTTAATAATACCGTAGTTTTGTGATTTTGATTTTTGAACTAATTTGGATAGCAACTTCTTAAGTTAGGGTCACTAGGATGGCTTCTCTGTGCAGTTCATGAACGCCAAGAGGCCACTTGTTTCTTGGTCGTTTCATAAATTCTAATTCTTAACTTCACTGTTGATAATTATAAAGTTAGTTTCATCATCTTCATGTGCCATGAGAATGAACATTTTGTGTTATGGTTGTTCTTGGCTTTTCCACTTTTGACATAAGTATTAGAGAAAACGTCTCATGTCCAGTCATGTATACAGATTGTCTTAGTTATGTATTCTATGTTAAATATTTAGTAATACCGTAGTTTGTGGTTTTGATTTTTGAACTAATTTGGATAGAAACTTCTTAAGTTAGGGTCACTTGGGTTGAATAGGTGTTGATCTGTATGAATATGTTTTCTTGTTGAAATGTCCGTAATTAGGGTCAATGATAGTCCCTTGATGGATATAGACGTGTTTTTTTATTTCACAAGGAATCAGAGGAGCAAATAGTAGTTGTAACTTTCATTAAAAAAAAGGTAGTTGTAACTGTATGGGATAAAAACATTGAATAGAGGCATGAATGAAAGATCTAGAGCAGAAGAGGAGAGACGAGAGGCCTTGAAATGGTGGGCAAGTATGTTCCCCGGGTCAGGCTTGAAAAGACGTTGTAGGTCAGGGAATATGGCGTCAGAGCCAATCAATGCTTGGAATATGGCAAATCCAGTGGAAGAATAAATTGAAGTATTGGTGAACAAGGTTGATGCAATTCAAAACCAAGTTATTAATGTATTGGAGCACCTGATGAAGGAAATGGCAAATCTCAATGCCAACATTTACCTAAAAGAGGAGTAAAGTTTGATATTGCATTCAGCGGGGAGATCTACCTGCCTTTAATTGTTATCAACCAGAAGCTTGGCTGAAATGCGTGGAGAAGTTCTTCCGTGTTCATCCCATGGTTGATCATGATAAGCTGCAGTTAGTTGCATACTAAGGAAAATTTTTTTATGGTTACTTGGATGGACTTCAAGGCACACTTTATAGGAAGGTAAGGTTTGCCTGTTCAGGTTTTACTCCAGCAGCTCTTTGAGATTCAACAAAATACTTCAGTACATGATTCGTACTGAATTTGAGGCCATCGTCACTCAACTGCCACTAGTAGAACCTGAAAATGAAGAAAGTGCTTACTTCAGGGGCCTTCGTCCCGAAATCAGAACCGATTTGGGAAACTATGGTCAATTCGCTCCTAGCAGAGTCTGATTTAGCATTCTGTACAGAGCCTGGAGGTCCTTGTCGCCTTACACTGAACTGCCCCCAATATGGCAGCTTAACAAAATGTTTCTTCATCTATAGTGTCCAGTCCAACTCTGAATGTCTACTACCAATTCAGGCCAAATTCAATACTAGGGCGTTAACCATTCAACAAATGCATCTTTGTCATCCCTATGTGAGAATCAACATGCAAATAAATTTGAGAGTCACTGATTTGGAGGACCAATAACAGGACAAAGGGTTATGTTTTTTCTGTAATGGGAGACAGATACAAGAAGAATTTAAATCTCATTCTGATTAGAGAAGGAAATGGGACACCAGTGCCAGTAGAGAATGATGACAAGGATCTGATGCAGACTGATGATGGTCCCTTTGCAGAAGGGTCTTTGTTTCTGTCTAGAGTAAACCTCAGTTTAGGTCAGAGAACTACATTTTCAACATCTCCAAAATTCTGGGGTTGTATCAATGGTTGTCACACGGTCAAATCAAGAGCTAGAAACAACACTCGAATAGAATACGTCCTGGCCTCAAAGGTTGGGCAGGAACATTGAGCAGCCTTTGCTTGTGCTGTGGAAGTCTCTTGCAGCTGCTTTAGATTGCTTGGAGTTTAAGGAGAGAAGGTAGGTACTTAGCCCCATGCATGAATTGGGTCATTGCATTATATCGGAATGGTTTACATTGTAGTCGTAGCCATTACATTAGGAAGACATGAGGTGATACTGGGGTAATGAGACAAGGCCCATGTGCACGAGTAATTGCGCTCATGCACCTTGAGGCGCGCGGGGCATGGCGGGATGTCTTCAGCCAAGTCATGGTCCTCGGCGCACCCGCCAGTCCGTCCCAGCCTTAATGCTCCACGCGCCACCAGCACCTACGCTGACACTATTGCGCGCAGTCCACATTGGCACTGCCATGCTCGGGGCCCCAAGCCTTGGCGCCGCAGTACTACCCGCCAAGCGCCACGCGCCCGAAATCGTCTTGGGCGCGATGTCTCCCGCTCCACGGCCTGCACACACAGTGCACGCGGTGAGCATGCGCAGCACCCGCGTCGCTGCCACCCAGCACGTGGGTCCCGCACGTGGTGCTTGGCACCCGCGTGCATGCACACTCGGCAGCTTGCACGCACAGCAAGCACGCGGCCTGCCCTGATCTGCCGTGCTTGCACACCAACGAGCACAAGTACCTAACAGGCATTGGCTTAAAGATGAGGGACGGGTGTTACCACTCATAATGCATGCGGTGTTCATGCTCAAGGACTCGATTCCCTATGTTGAGTCCAAGTACACAGACATGTCCTCACAATAAGCACACAGGCCTCTGCGCATGAATGCTGCCTACTTTGAAGCCTCACAATGGTATATAGGTTATACTAATTATTAATGGAGGAGCTTCATATAACTTCATAAATTCAGTGATCCTGCCTTTGTTATCAATTCCCATTCTACATGCTGGGAGGTAGCTTCTTTAAATCCTCACATGGTATCTGTTCAAAGTACCATTGCATATACAGAACTTGGAACTTATGCACGATTTTCTACTGTTGGCACTGGGTCAATTTGATGTAGTCTGGGAGTACAATGGCTAAAAATATTAGACTGGTTCTACTCCAACTGTGACTTACAGACTTTCAAAATTCTTTTGCCAGACCCCCTCTACATCTTACAGACTGATGTGAAATTTAAACCCCAAGTTGCATCTACACAATAAGCCCAATAAATATTGAGGTAGTGACAATTCTGGGAGCTACATGTGGTAGGCAATACTTCAAAATCGACAGTATATACCCTGAAACTATCTTCAATTTTAGACAGATTTCAAGACAAGTATCCCTTGGTTTTCAATCCCAGAAAGAGTTTTTTTTAAAAAAAATCGATCCCAGTAAGATGTTGCTGCCTAAAACAGAAGTCGACAATATAATTCAATTAGTACCCAGATCTAAACCCACCATTACGAGACCCTACTGCTACCCTTATTTGCATAAAAATGAAATAGAAGCCATTGCGCAAGATCTGCTGTTATGCCTATCCAACAGTTCTTTTCTCCAGTCAAGCAATAATCAAGAAAAAAGATGAGGTGGGAATGGATGGCTCCTCAAGACATACAAAATAATTGCACAAAGTTCTATTGGCATGGTATGAAGAAGAAAATAAACTCTTACTTATCTGAATGTCATATCTGCCAAACCTTCAAGTCATCTCTGTTAAATCTGGCTGGACTCGATAACCTTTTCCATACAAGGTATGAGAGGACATGCCCATGGATTTTGCGGAAGGGTTATCTCTCTCCAATGGATTCATGCCCATTCTAGTGTTGATAGATTAACTACGCAAGTTTGCCAATTTCATGGAAAACAAACACTTTTGTTCACTGCAAGATATTGCTGAAGTATTCCTAAAGGAAATTGGGAGACTACTTGACATTCCCAGGTGTATCAAATCAAACAGGGGTAGTGTTTTTGTAATTGTTTCTTGGAAGGGATGTCAATACTCAAAGCTAGCGCTTGATTTGAGGCAGCGCTCTCGACAACTTTGGCTGAATGAAGGGGATGCCAATACTCGGTTGTTTCATTTGGTAGGAAACAGAAGACGGCGCTCAATCCAAATACTTCGTTTGCAAGTAAGGGATCGAGAAAATGTCGGGATACAAGTTGTTGGACGAGCACTGGCAAATCACTTCAGAGCGGTAAATAACGAGGGGCTCTGAACCAGTGGAGATGGAGTGGAAGAAGCGCATCCAAAGTGACTGAGACACCCAACGCCTCTCCCAATCTGTCTCGTAGCCATACCTGTCTCTCAGGACATTGCGGACCAGACCCTCCGCTGCAGTCGTAATCCTTTCTATCCATTTGGTCAATCCTTTCTATCCATTTTGTCGACAGTGTCAAATTCATGGATTCCAGTTGAAGGATCCCCAGCCCTCTTTGCTTCACAGGTATGTATATTACGTCCCACGCTACTAGAAGCAACCCCATGCGCTCATCCTCTCCATATCAAATGGGATCAAAGAACTCGTGGATGCGGGGTATGGCTTGGCGCAGACCGCTCCAGAAGGGGGAACTCCCCCCTGACTGTCTCGGAGCCATACCTGTCCAAGACTCCGAGGCAGATTGGGAGAAGCGCATCCAATAGACCCATTTGTCCAAGTGTGTATGAAAGATCAAGCTGATAAACACAGGAGAGTGATTGGATTAGGTATCGTATCAGAGAGACGTTCACTTTTCAGTAGGGAATTCTGTATTTTTGAAGATCAGGCCTTATAACATGAAGTCCTTGGCAAAAAGACCCTCAGAAAAAACTCAGCAATGTTATCTGGCCCTACGTTATTCTCCAAAAAATTGGTCCTGCTAATTATAAACTTGATTTACGGTCATGCACAAAAATCCATCCTGTGGTTCAGATATCCAAGCTCAGGAATGCTTTGGGCAACAATCAAGCAGCTCCAAATATTCCAACCTATCTGATGATTTTGAATGGCAGGTATATCCTTAATGTGTATCATCATAAAGCTACAATGGTGACTGCCTCCAACTACTAGTTAAGTGGAAGATTTTGCCCAACTGTGAAGCAACTTGGGAAGATCATGATGTAATTTAGAAGCAATTCCCAATCTTTCCAATTGGAGAAAAATTGGGGACCAACTGGTCTTTGGACTAGGAAGTAATTATAAGGTCCCAGAAAGGAATTATCATGAGAATAAAAAGAAGTGACCTGAAGCCATATGTTGTCTTCCAATAAGGCTGGGGGAAGAATCTTGCTGTAAATAAAGACAGAGGAGCTGTGAGGGGAATTAATTTTCCACAATAATTATAGTTGGCAGAAGTTGGAGATTATCCACCATCGTCAGGAGGGAGCTCCAATTTAGTTTGCCTTCAACTACGTCGGGAAGAGGCCGATCTGGCTCTCCCCTTTCACTCTCATGGAGATCCCAATCTCTGAGGCATCTTCGTTTTGGCGTCCTTCTTGAGAGGACTTCTATTCTTGGAAACTGCTCACAGATTTCCCAGAATAGAATATTTGGAAACCCCCTAGCAGTCCTTACCAGTGAAGGTCAGGCTCATAACACAGTAATGATATTCAAGTCTTGTGTAAACTAGAGAGAGTATTACATAGCACATTAAATATTTCTATGCAACAATGATAATGTTTACCTTAGTCATATTCCTAGCTCGAGTATCCAAATTTGATGGATCAGTTGAAAGGGCTCAATTTTTGGATGCCGTAAAATACACATTATTTTTTGTGTAGCTAACAGAAATAGGTACATGATCCAAGCGAAAAGTGGATCACAAGTACTCAACCGAAATGTCTAAGGAAATTCACATACCAATTTGAGTAATCGTATTTTCAAATCACCACTCTCACCAAAACTGTTTTTTTATTTACTAGAACTTTTTCAGTCAGTGAAGTTGTTAAAACACTGTAGATCTAACAAGTATAGCGCAGCAATTTCTCAAGAGGTAGCGCAGATAACGTTGAATTTCCAATAACCAACAAGATTATCAAAATATTCTTGAGTTCCGTGGGAACAATACACAAGAGAACTTGGGAGGTATGACGAGCTCGAGAAGAACAGTAGAAGAGAGAGTGATTTGGCCTGATCTGGAAGAGGCCTTGATAACGAACTGTAGAAGATTCGCCGACCGGATCAGACGACGACCACCCTCCTGGAGGATCTCCTGGCAGCAGTTTCTTGTATTCTGATCTCACATCCCCAACTTCTTCCCCTTCCTCCTTATTTATATTCTCGAAGCTTCATTCGTCAATTTGTGTCTTCCCGCCTTATTTCAAACCCTCGCACGTGTGGTTTAGTCCGCACGTGTCGCGTCTTGGGCTTTACTTTTCTTAGATTGGTAAGTCTTCAGTAGACGCTTATCAGAAGTTGACATATCAAACCTCACCATCTGCGGGATACAACATAAAAGGACAAAGATGTATTTTCTTATATTTTGTTATGGCTTCATTTTATTTCATTTGCTGTGAACTAATAGCCAGTGGTCCCTATGTTTTGATGCAAATGTGAATACTGTTAAATCACTCTACAGTAAAACCTTTGTCCCTTCAAGTAGATTTCAATACATCACCTTCTCCTGACGGAAATTAAATTTATTAGAATTAATGGGTGGTGTTGAGGTCGAGATTCTTTTTTGCACAACCCAGTTTCCTCAAATCGCTTATGGATCTCAAAACCCAATTTCCCCAATTTCCACAATCAGGAGCTATTTTTTGTTCTAGTGACTGTACTAAATTTCAAAATTAATTGTTTTAATTTCGTTTCTGATTATAATAAATTCGAAGCTGGTCTTGCTTGGTGATGAAGGCGTTTGATTGTGTTCCTTTCAATGTCAGTTTGAAGGTGCCTACAATCTGCTTGCAGAGTTGAAAGGAACTGGTATGGAAATAGATACTAGCCTCTACAATGCTGTCATGATTGGATGCTTTAAAGAGGTAATAATCTTTGTCAGGTATCTGCTTATTTTAGTTTTACCCTTAATTGCTTTTTGGTTTTCTTTTTTCTCTCAGGCCTGTTTCCTATTCAGCTTTTCCTAGGAAAAGATATGTTGTCAGTATAGCTGGAGTGTTCCTTTTCATATTGTTGGGAAGAGAAGAAGAAGGTAATGACATAACATGAACAGAGTACATGTAAGGGTATATGTACCCTAAGAGGGAGAGAGGATAATAGGGCTAATGGGCTTATAGAATAGGGCCCATTAGCCCATGAGGGATAGTCTATCACTAATACCCCCCCGCAAGCGAAGTATGGATATCTTCCATACCGAGCTTGGAGACGGCACGTTGAAGAAGAGGACGGGAGAGTCCCTTGGTAAGGACGTCCGCTGCCTGGTCGGCGGATGCAACAAAGTCCAGGTCAAAGATCCCTTCGTCAACTCGCTCCTTGAAGAAGTAGCGGTTGCGCTCCATGTGCTTGATGCGGCCCTGTTGTCCAGGGTTCTTGGCCAACGCGATCGTCGACTTGTTGTCGCAGAAGAAGTGAATCGGGCCAGCATACTCCACGCGAAGATCGTGAAGGATGCCGTAGATCCACTGGCCCTCAGAGGCCCCATCGGCGAGTGCGCGGTACTCGGCTTCGGCGCTAGAGCGGGAGATTTTGTCCTGCTTGCTACTTTTCCAGCTGACGAGACTGTCAAAAACAAACGTGCAGTAGCCCGTGGTAGACCGATGATCCACAACGGAGCCGGCAAAGTCAGCATCAGTGTAGACTTTCACTGTCCGGTCAGTGCTGCGAGGGAAGAGCAGGCCCTTTCCGGGGCAGCCCTTCAGGTACGCAAGGACCCGGTGGGCGGCCTGATGGTGAATCTCCCGTGGGGAGTGCATAAACTGACTGAGCAGGTTGACGGCGAAGGCGATGTCGGGCCGAGTGTGCGTCAAGTAGAGGAGCTTCCCCACCAGCTGCTGATACCGGTGGGAATTCGTCAGCGGCGAATCCTCCCCTTTGCCCAACTTCACGTTGGGATCAATGGGAGTGCTCACCGGCGCACAATCGGTCATCCCTGTCAGTGCCAGTAAGTCGACGGCGTATTTCTACTGCGAGACGAAGATCCCACGGGGGGAGTAGGCTACCTCAAGGCCAAGGAAGTAGCGAAGAAGGCCGAGGGCCTTGCTCTCAAACTCCTTAGCCAAGGCAATGCTGAGGCGGACAGCTTCAGCAGCATCAGATCCCGTGATAAGGATGTCGTCGACGTACACGACAAGGATGGAGACACCGGTCGGGCGGTGACGGAAGAAGAGAGAGGCATCTCCATTGCTCTGAGTGTACCCTTCAGTCTTCAGAACAGAGGAGAACCTCCCAAACCACATGCGCGGGGACTGCTTGAGTCCATAGAGGGACTTCCGCAGTCGGCACACGTGACCGAGGGGGCCGAGTGAGTAGCCCGGGGGTTGCTGCATGTACACCTCCTCCGTCAAGTCGCCGTGCAAGAAGGCGTTCTTGACGTCGAACTGGCGAATGGCCCAGTGGAAGTGCGCTGCAAGGGCCAGAAGAAGCCGGACAGTCTCCATCTTCGCCACGGGAGAGAACGTCTCGAAGTAGTCCACGCCATAGGACTGAGTGAACCCCCGAGCCACAAGCCGAGACTTGAGGCGTTCGAGAGTACCGTCCGCATGATGCTTCTTGGCATGAATCCACTTGCAGTCCACTACCCTCTTGCCCGGAGGTAGTGGAACGACGTCCCACGTGTGGTTCTTGAGGAGAGACTGCATCTCCTCGTCCATCGCCGCTTTCCAATGGGGAGAAGCGATAGCATCGGCTAAGCGTCGAGGAACGAGATCCGACTCGATGCGGGTGAGGAACAACCGGTAGGGAGGACTCAGCCAGTCAAAGGAGAGGTAATGAGAGAGAGGGTAGAGGGGGGCCTTAGTGCACTGATGGACCCCTTTCCGTAGAGCAATAGGCCACCCCAACTGATCGTCACCATCGACAGGAGGAGCGGAAGCAATGGGGGACTCCCCGGGAGGAGCAGTGGACGACACACCGGGAGTCGGAGGAGACTCACCGGAGGGCGAGGGTAGACCGGGAGAGGGGGGTGACGAGGGTTGGTCACCGAGAGAGGAGGAGGGTGACGCACCGGGGGTTGACAAGGATGGGGGGCCGGAAGGAGGAACGGAGACCAATGGGAGAGGGAGAGCTGCCGAAGGGGGAAGGGCAGGTAACGAAGAAGAGGTAGAGGACACGTCCAAGGACCCGGAAGTGAGGAAGTGAGGAAGAGGAATCAAGGGGAGAAAGATCCGGAAGTGAAGAGGGTGGAGTGGGAGTGGTGGACTCCACGATCAGACTTGGCCCCAAGGGGGGGGCCGAGGGAGCCTCATCCAGCGGAAGGCTTGATGAGGTAGAGTAGTCCCCAAAATAGGGTTCATGCTCGGCAAAGGTGACGTTTGCCGAGATGAAGAACCGCCGAGAAGGCGGATGATAGCACCGGTACCCTTTTTGGAGGGAAGAGTAACCCACAAACACACACCGGAGTGCGCGTGCATCAAACTTCGTGCGTGTGGGAGAAGTATCATGGACGTAGGTGGTGCAGCCGAAGATGCGAGGCAAGAGTCCCGTCCGCAAATAAGCATTCGGGAATGCCACAGTCATCCGGTCCAAGGGGCTGGAGAACTCCAGGAGTGGGGTGGGGATACGGTTAACGAGGTGAGTACTCGTCAAAACCGCCTCTCCCCAATAACGCCCCAGCGCCTTGGAGTCCAACAGCAATGTCTGCGCCGTCGAGGTAACATAGGCGATGCGACGTTCAGCCATGCCATTCAGCTCGGGCGTGGCCACACAAGAGGACTCGTGGAGGATGCCCCGGTCGGCAAAGAAGGAGGCGAGGTCGGCGTTGAAGAAGTCCCGGGCATTGTCGGAACGAAAACGCTGGATGCCTCGACCAAACTGTGTCTGTACCATGGCGCAAAAGTGTCGAACATTCTGCGCAACCTCCGACTTCGCAGTCAGGAGGTAGACCCACGTATAGCGGGTAGCTTCGTCCACAAAGAGTAGAAAGTAGCGGCGCCCTTTCAGACTGATCTGCGGGGCCGGCCCCCAAACATCACTGTGGACTCGGAACAGCGGGGTCGATGTGTGAGACGAGGATGAAGCAAAGGAGGATCTGCGATGCTTGGCTAACTGACAAGGTTCACTAAACATAGTCTTAAGGTGCACGCCCGAACACAACGAGGGAAAAAGACGCTGTAAAGTGGAGAAAGGTGGGTGTCCAAGTCGCTGATGCTCCATCAGAAGGCGTCCCCGACGCTGCTCAGCCACCGAGAGAAGAGTCCGGTGCACCATGAAGCACTGGGAGCGGCCTCCATCGTCCAGCATCAGCAGTCCGTTCTCCCGCCTAATCGGTGTAGTCCGGCCCACCTTGTCAGACAGAAATATGCCGTCAGGTTGTAGGTGGAAGGAGCAGGAGATAGCATCAACTAAGCGCTGCAGAGACATAAGCACGGCCCGCAGGTCAGGGACATGGAGAACGTTGTGGACCACACCAAGGCCGTCCACATAGACTGCCCCGATTCCGGCCACACGGAGACGTCCACCCCCGGCCGTGAGGACAGTGCGGCCACCACGATGCCGCTCATATGATACAAACCGGGCATTGCTAGGGGTCATGTGTTCGGTAGCCCCCGAGTCAAGGACCCAAGTCGTATCGGAGACGACAGGTGAGTGGAAGGCCGTATGACCACAGTACCACGCATCTGAAGATGAAGGAGTGGAAGACGCACCGAAGCCACCGAAGTAGGCCGTGGACGGATTCTGCAGGGCAGCCATCTGGTCACGGAGGCGGGCCAAATCTGCCTGTAGCGGGTCCATGGTCACTGGGGAGGGGTTGGCGGAGGAGGAATCAGAATGGGCCACCATGGCCTTGCCTGAAGCGGCCTCTTTCTTCTTTCGCCAGTCATTCAGGCGCTTCTTGCACTTGTTCTTCCCGTGGCCCAGTTTGCTGCAATACGAGCAAATCGTCGTCCCAGCTGGAGGAGCGGCGGAGGTGGGCGTAGGGAGGATCGACTGTGCCTTGCCTCCTGAAGGGAGGGCAGAAAGTAGTGCGGTCGACTCACCCAGGGGGCCGGAGGAGGGAGTCCCATGGAGGAGGAAGTGGCTTTCCTCTTCTTGAAGCTCCTTCACCAACTCCTCGAGGGCAGGAGGACCTTCCTTGCGGTGCAAGGCACGACGACGTACGTCATCATACTCGCGGTTCAGGCCGCTGAGGAAGCCCATGATCCGCAGAAGAAGCACATTCTGGAACGTCTTGGACGTCGGATCGTCGGGCGGTAGGTAGTAATCCACTTCATCCCACATCTTCTTGTGGGCAAGTGCATATTCAGAGATCGTCAACGACCCCTGACGGAGATTGCTGGCCTGACTTGCAATGGAATAAAGACGCCACCAGTCGCTTTCCCGGCCACAGAAGGAGCGCACCTGATCCCAGAAGCCTTTCACCGTTTTCTGATGCGGAAGATAGTAGCGGAAATCTGGAGCCAAGGTGTACGCATACATCCAGCCGAGGATGAACTGGTCCTCAACGTCCCACGCTGCATAATGTGGGTGGTCGACGGTAAGGGGGTCTTCAGTGCAATGCTTGAAGAGCTGGCGTGCCTTCAAGGTGGTCTCGACGAAGCGCATCCACGGGAGTAGATTCGGGCCCCGTAAGAGTGTCGTCTCCGGGACCGACGGAAGCGGATGAGCCACCTTGTAGGACAGTGGCTTCTCCAGGAAGTCGGTCTCGGTGAACGGCATGGTGCTGCTACAGCAGTGCTGCGGCTGTGGCTGCTGTGCGTGCGCGGCGGCTGCGGGCTGCGGCTGCTGTGCGTGCGCGGCGGCTGCGGGCTGCGGCTGCTGTGCGTGCGCGGCGGCTGCGGGCTGCGGCTGTTGTGCGTGCGCGGCGGCTGCGGGCTGCGGCTGTTGTGCGTGCGCGGCGGCTGCGGGCTGCGGCTTCTGTGCGTGCGCGGCGGCTATAGGTGGGCGATGTCAAACCCTAGGGAAGGAGCTCTGGAGCTCTGATACCATGTTGGGGAAGAGAAGAAGAAGGTAATGACATAACATGAACAGAGTACATGTAAGGGTATATGTACCCTAAGAGGGAGAGAGGATAATAGGGCTAATGGGCTTATAGAATAGGGCCCATTAGCCCATGAGGGATAGTCTATCACTAATACATATTAAGGCAAACTGTCTTTTTATATCCTTTTTGTCTACTAGTAAAGTATAGAACTTTCTTATCCGATGCAGATTTTCATAGCCCTCTTTTCAGTCCGCAGGTTCTCCAATATTTTTTTGAACTCTCCAAGCCTTTATGTTGGTAGAAATGCATGTGCGAACTTTCGTCCAGTAGGTTAAAAAGTACCTTTAAAGAAGATAGAGCCAACTTCTTTGATATCATTCAAAATGATATTCTTCTTTGATCATTACTCAAGTTAGATTCTAACAAAGACTTAGGTAGGTGGCTGCAGTTATTGTTCCTTGGATTCTAACAAAGACCTAGGTAGGTGGCTGCAGTTCATGTTTATAAATCTCACCAGGTTAATTTATTTTCCATCTCCAGCATATATCAGCATGATGGCATTTTATCTAGTCGAGGTAAGAAAATCACCTCTCAATGTCGTCGCATTAAGTAACTGATACGATTCCAATAAGAGTATATACAAGGAGGAAGCGCTGAGAAGAAAAAGGAAGGTTCAATGTTGGAAAGAGGCACAGGCCCTGGTGGCACTGACCTGGCAGAATAACCGCCAGTTCTTGGCCAGTAATTTAGAGAGGAAATAATGAGGACTGTGAATAAAGTAGAGGGCAGCACGGAGGGGCATCTTTGGCATCACACTTTCTTGGAGCACAAAGGAGCTTGGAGGGCGGAGCTGCATTCGGCTGGAGATGGAGACAAGGGGGGACATTTCACTTGAAATATTGAGTAGATCAAATCCCATTCTGTTAGTGTCATATTTCAATTATGATACAAGAACATATCATTGGTATCAGAGCCCAATCTTGGCAAGCATGACGCTGAAGGAAGTGGAAACAAGACTTGAGGCAAAAGAGGTAGAGATTGCAGGAAGAATTTGGTGCAGATGTGCAAACTGACAGAATCATTTTATGGGGCAGTGTGGCATTCCAGAGAAGAGAATCAAGCCGCGTTAGAGAAAATGATGTTGAACAATTTGCCATGTTTTGATGTTCTTGGTCAAGGCGAAAGCTCAAAATCAGTGGAAGCCAGAGCAGAGGTCAGAAGTCAGTCAAAGTTGAAGGAGTGCTACCATTTAATGGGGAGATAAGAACCAAAAGGTGACGGTGATAGGTAAGAACAAACTGGAGGCATGGAGATATTTCAGAGTGAATACCATACCAGGTTGAATCAGTGATGCCTTATCCAGAAGGACAAGCCTTACAATGGTTTTGTGGACCATGTATCGCTACACCTTTGCAGTCTGGAATCATTTCAAATTGCAAGTCGGTGGGAGATTCAGTGATGCATTATCACACAACCTAATGGATCAATCTTAGATACCAAACAGATGGGATCCGTGAAAGAGTACCAAGATGAATTTGAAAAGTTTTCCGTTTAATTACTGCCAATTACCTAAGATATCATGATGAGAAAGTTTGCAAAGGGGCTGAAAGTTGATATCAAGGCTAAACTCTCACGAGAAACCTTCACCAGACTTCAGAAGTTGATGGATGTCACACTCATGGCAGAAAAATACTTCAGGCCATTTATCAAACCTGTCATGATCAAATTGTAAAGAGCGAAAAAATGCCAGATGGAGGCATCAAAGCATACTTCATCAGGCCATTGGAGACCCTCCGTGGGTCAGGATAACTCACTGCTGCCAGGGAAGTATCAAAAGCTAGAGTCACCCACCAATGGCATAAAGGAAGGAGGTGAGACCAAGACCAATCAAAGCAATTAGAACTTGATGCAATTCAGAAAAAAACATATTACACACACACCTATGATGAATTCTGATATGCTCCCAGGAGAATATCGATGCAGAAATAGACCAACACAAGTTGTGATTCAACATACCCAAGAAAATATTAGAGGTTTCCAAGAATAGCAGTGCTGTTTAAAAAAGAGTCACAGAAGTGGACAAACCAAAGACAATGTGCAGGAAGAATGGGGATAGAGAGGGGAAACGATGGAAGGATGAACTAGACTCGATAGATGGGACGAATCGCTTTCGTCTTCCTTTGAAAGGGAGGATCTCTGGCTCAGCCAGTCTGCCCCAACTGTTTTTCCAGCTGTTCTGAGTCATCCCTCATTTTCCTCACTATTAGGCAGGATTGTGCCGCATATTCTTCTTCTCGTGTGTCGTCTGACGTGGCATGTGTGACATTACGACTTCTCTTCTTCTTCCTTTTCTCCAGGAAAGTACGAGGGAGACTTGTATCAAATTCAATCAAAGAAGAGAGGAAGGGTTATGTTACCATTGTAACGACAAACTCGGTCCAGGTCACAGATGCAAGATGACTCTTCAGATATTGATAGTCGGTGAAGAAGAAAGAAAGAAGGCGGAACCAGCGGTAACTGAAATCCTGGAAACAGAAGAAGAAGAAGAGATCTTTTCAAAAGGACAACTATTATCTGCACTTGTCTCCCTCTAATTGATGCTAGGATGGACAAACCCAAGATCTATCAAGCTCACAGGAGAGCTGTAGGGGAAGGAAATTACAGCTATAGCGCAGGGATGCGGATGGGACGATTTTTTCTTCCCAGGATGAAAAAATCGTCCACTCCAAGGGAATGTACGAAAATCCGGACAAAAATTCATCCTGGGGACGACCGGATGGGACGGTTTTCGTCCCATGGGCCAAAAAAACTGATCATCCGGAGGTCTCGGACGATGAACAGTCGGAGAAGGATGAAAAACTGTTGGATTCACATCCGATGGTTGAGATCTAGTCATGTGGCCCCGTTGTGACATTTTGCATTAAAGTCCCTGTTTTTTTACGTGAGCGCAAACTGACGCTGCTCAAAAGTAATTGTACACATGTCCCTCCACATTCTCTCTCCGTATTTCCCTTAAAAACTTAGAAAAATCCATATTAATTGAATGAGACCTTGGAACTATTTTTATTGGATATTTACGCCTGCAACACGCGACCAAGAACTGTTCACAGGACATATATGCAACAAAAATTGAAAAATAGTCCCTCCGATTTTCAAAATTACTTTAAACTCTTATTTTTATCATAGTTGTATCCTTTTGCGAATTAAATATTCAAATCTTCGTCAATTAAATTCTGAAAAAATTCAATAGATTTCTAGAAAAATGTTCAAAACTCATTAATCAATCCCCACATTAATTAACAGTAAAATTCATTTGTAGACATGCCATTATCATTTTAGTATAGTAATTTGAAGCTCAAATGGATTTGCGTAAAATAAATAATGTATTAAAAATATAACATACCTTTAATATGTTAAAAATTTTAACATACCTTTAATATATGAAAAATATAAAATGGGTTTTTTTCGTCCGGGACGAGGGACGGGATGGTTTTTTCCCTGGACGGGACGGAAATTCATCCCGGGATGAATAGACAGGACAGTTTTTGTATCGTCAGACAAAAAAATCGTCCCGTCCACGTCCCTGCTCTGAACCAGACTTTGGACGGGACGAAATTCGTCCCGTCCACCATCCACGTCCGGGATGATCCGGAACTATAATGACAGCCTTAATTGACAGTGGTGATCCACGCAACTTGTGCATGGGATTTGTGGATGAATTTCTTTCTCGAAGTGACCCATCCATATTGTTTGAAGTTACATTGAGCAATGGGGAGGCCAACAAGGGTCAAGGACTATGCGTGGGGATCAAATATTCTCTTCAAGGCATCAAAATTATATGTGATTTCTTACCCTTTAAATGGCTAAGCATTGACATGATACAAGGGATGGCAGGGTTATATTCATTAGGCTGGGATGGACTCATATCCATTGGGAGAGGCACATACTGAAGTTCATGGTGGCCTTGGCGCGGACAAAATGCTGGCAAAGAAGATTCAGGTGGACATCTCACTCGCAGAGTGGAATGGAGCAGAGCCATAGAAGGTGAGGGTGGGGTGCGCTGTTGTAAATGGCTTCAAAAAGAGTCATTTTGATAATCTAGTGGTACAAGGTGTTATAACTTAACTCGACCCAATTCAACCTCATACTCCAGCATCTTGGTTGATCTTCTGCAAAACAGTGAAGGTAAGCCTCCAGGCTACGGTTGACAACCTCAGTTACTCGTCCATCTCTAGGTAGTATGTCGAGCTGTGGTGGAGTTGGGTACATTGCAGAGGATGCAACTGCTGCCAAAATCCGCTCATGAAGATGCTGTTGGAATGATAAATGATGGTGCACAGGGTCCCATCCATCTTAATGACCTCCCAGATGAATTTGTCAGCCACCTCCTTGGCTGAAAAAGGGTGATGAAGGCCAATGAAGTGTGCGTATTTACTGAGCCCGACAACCACGACGAAGATTGCGTTGAGGCCATTGGACTTGGGAAGACCTTCAGTGAAGTCCATGGAAAGCTCCTCCCATATGCACAAGGACGCAGGAAGAGGCTGTAAGAGGCCGAGGGGGGGGGAAGGTGTGACGTCTTGTTTTGTTGCCAGACGTGCCACCCATTGACAGTTTTTGATATCATGTTTCATACCTTGCCAAAAGAACTGCTGGAGAATGCATTTGTAGTTCTTGAGGAAACCGTCATGGCCGTCCACCGCCATGGTGATCTAACACGGAGAATGCCGGAATCGGTCGGCTTGTGTTACAACGCAGTGAGACAGCGAGATAATATGTAACTAGCAAGATGAATGCATAGTAGGATCAAATTTATTGAGAAATGTGCAACAACTGCTGACTAAGATGACGATCAATTAAATGGATCGGGAGTGGACTAGTCCACGTAGGACTCCCAATGACCTATTCTGACCAACTAGACGTACTAAGTGGTGAGTGACACAAGATGTCCAGTGGCATCCACGACCTCCGTTGCTAGTGAACTTAGTCGCTACCTCAAGAAATCCCTACCTCTCGACAAGTAGGTGGCTAATCCTATCAATCGTCAATAAAACCGGCAGCGGAGCAAGCAGTAGAAGACAGCACTGGGGTAAGTAATAATACTGCTAAAAATTAGGGAAATAGTAGAACCTGGCGGGGTTACTGACCCAAAGTGTTCTTGGCGGCGAGGCGGAGAGGCGATTGCCGGAAAGGGAGCTAGGACAATGATGAGCAGGAGATTGGCGTGCTTCTTGCAGGCCGTGATTTCTTGGAGGGGACATTTTCTTGAATCTACTCCAAGAAGCTCCACAAAATCTCTAAGAAATTTTAAGAAACTCCAAGAGAGGGCGTTTTCTTGAATCTGCTCCAATAAGCTCCAAGAAAACTCCAAGAAAGCTCCAAGTGAGGGCCTTTTCTTGAATCTTATCCAAGAAGCTCCAACAAAACTCCAAAATAGGGCCTTTTCTTGAATCTTATCCAAGAAGCTCCAACAAAACTCCAAAATAGGGCCTTTTCTTGAATCTTATCCAAGAAGCTCCAACAAAACTCCAAAATAGGGCCTTTTCTTGAATCTGCTCCAAGAAGCTCCAGCCAAACTCCAAGAGAGGGCCTTTTCCTGAATCTGCTCCAAGAATCTCCAAGAAAACTCCAAGAGAGGGCCTTTTCTTGAATCTGCTCCAAGAAGCTCCAGCAAAACTCCAAGAAGCTCCAAGAAAGCTTCAAGAGAGGGCCTGTTATTGATTCTGCTCTGAGAAAGGTTCAAGAACGGCGTTCTTGTAAGGTCGTCCACACAAGAAAAAGATTCTTGGGGAAACAAGGCGGACAACGGCTGACAGGAACTGCAGCGCGGCGCAGGCGTATAGGGATGGAAGCAGAGAGCATGCTTCTTGCAGGCCAGCAATCTGGGCGAGGCGACTTTCTTGAAATTGCTCCAAGAAGACGCGGCAACAACGACGATAAGGGGAGAAGAAGTTGGCGACGAGCGGTTCTTCCATGGGGTGATCTCCACGTGGTGAATCTGGCGACGTACGGACGAAGCTCCCATGATCTCTATCTAGAAACGGTAAAGATAAACTCCAAAAGAGAGAAGGGGGGAGCCCAATCGAGGAAGACTTTCAATTTTCAATTAAACTCTAAGGCTTCCTTGGGCATGCCATCCTTTTATATAGGGGAGGGATGGACGAGGGGAAACCGTCTTATGACGAGGGATTTCTGTTGAACTCCATGCTAGGGCTTGGAGGAAGGAGAAGAATGAATTCCTTAACTAGAATATACATGAGGAGGGGTATATATACCCTAGGAGAGAGAGAGAGGAGAATATGAGTTAGTGATAAGTGAGGGAGCCTAGTGGGTTTATAGAACATGACCCACTAGGAGAGGCCTCTCACTAACAGCCCCCATAGCGAAGGTATGGATGTCATCCATGCCAAGCTTGGAGAGGGTAACAGGGAGAGGATTTGATAATCCATTCGTGAGAACATCGGCCGCCTGGTCGGATGACGGCACAAAAGACAAGTTGAACAAGCCCTCGTCCATCCGCTCCTTGAAGAAGTAGCGGTTGATCTCCATGTGCTTGATGCGACCCGTCTGGCCCGGATTTTTGAGCCAAGGCAATAGCCGATTTGTTGTCACAATAAAGTGGATCGGACGGGTGTACTCGCGAAGTTCGCGGAGCACCCCGTGAATCCACTGAGCCTCGAGGCCCCATCCGCAGTGCCCGGTATTCCGCCTCTGCACTCGAGCGAGACACGATCCTGCTTGCTGCTTTTCCAGCTCACAAGGCCCCGAAGACAAAGATGCAAAGACCGGTGGTAGACCGGTAGTCCATGTCCGAGCCTGCATAGTCAGCGTCTGTATACCTTTACAGTCGGCTCACGAGCTCGGGAAGAGTAAACCCTTCCCGGGACAGCCCTTCAGGTGAGCACCCGGTGAGCTGCCTGACGATGAATCTCATGCGGAGCATGCATGAACTGACTGAGAAGGCTAACTGCATAGCTGATGTCGGGACGCGTGTGGGTCAGAGAAGTTTCCCCACCAACTGCTGATATTGATGGGTGCTGACGCGGAGAGTCACCCGGCGCCCAACTTGACGTTGGGGTCGATGGGGGTCTTCACAGGAGCACAGTCGGTCATACCCGTCAAAGTCAGCAGGTTCACCGTATATTTCTGCTGGCTGATGAAGATACCACGAGCCGAGTAGGCCACCTCGAGCACCAAGAAGTACCGGAGCTGACCAAGGGCCTTGATCTCGAACTCGCGTGCAAGGGAGCGGCTGAGGCGTGAGGCTTCGGCAGTGTGCGACCCGGTGATCAGGATGTCGTCCACATAAACGACCAGGATAGCGACCCCGGCCGGGCCGTGACGGAAGAAGAGAGTGGCTTCCCCATTGCTCTGGGTGTACCCTTCGGCGCGCATGACGGAGCTGAAGCGGCCGAACCACATCCGCAAGGACTGCTTCAGTCCATACAAGGACTTCCGCAGTCGGCAGACGGTCCCCGGAGGCCCGAGAGGGTAGCCCGGAGGATGATGCATGTAGACCTCCTCGGTAAGATCGCCATGAAGGAAGGCGTTCTTAACGTCGAACTGGCGAATCAACCACCCATGATGAGCGGCCAGCGCCAGGAGGAGGCGGACGGTGTCCATCTTCACGACTGGAGAAAACGTCTCAAAGTAGTTGACGCCGTAGGACTGAGTGAAGCCACAAGCCACGAGCCGCGATTTGCGGCGTTCCAGGGAGCCATCGGCGTTGTGCTTGGGGGTGTGAACCCACTTGCACGAGACGGCCGTCTTCCCGGGCGGTAGAGGAACCACATCCCACGTGTGGTTTTTGAGCAAGGCGCGCATCTCCTCATCCATCGCCGCTTTCCAATGAGGACAAGCGATAGCATCGGTTAAGCGGCGTGGAACGAAGACAGAGTCGATGCGGGTCAAAAACAGGCGGTAGGAGTACTCAACCTGGCGAAGGAGCGATAGTGAGGAGGGGGTAAAGGAGTGCGGGTGCACTGGCGGACCCTTTACGCAGCGATAGGCAAGTCAGGGAGTCATCGTCAGCAAGAGAAGAAGACGACTCGGAAATGGCTGGCGGAAGAGAGGAAGGCGAGAACTCAGCAGACGGGGAGGGAGCGGAAGCAGGAGGCGAGGATTCGGGGGAGGAAGATAATGGAGTAGGCGCAATGGGTGAGGAAGGAAGGCCGACCGGTGGAGGAGAAGAAGAGGAGGGTGGAACGACTGTGGGAGGAGAGACGACGGTGGGAGGAAAGGGAGCAGCGGGCTCCAGAACCAGATCCGGCTCCAAGTGGGGGGCCGGAGGAGATGAGGGAGAGAAGAAGGGTTGAAATTCAGAGAAGGTGACATTGGCGGAGACGAAAAACCGACGAGAAGAGGGATGAAAGCATTTATACCCTTTCTGAAGCGAAGAGTAGCCAACAAAGACGCATTTGAGCGCCCGGGCATCCAGCTTCGACAGGGAGGGCGTCGTGTCATGAACATATGCCGTGCAGCCAAAGACGCGGGGAAGAAGGTGAGTGCGGAGCTGCGCGGCGGGAAAGGCAGCCGACAACCGGTCAAGCGGAGGGCTGAACTGGAGGGTCGGGGTGGGCAGCCGGTTGATGAGATGAGTACTCGTCAGAACGGCTTCCCCCCAATAAGTCCACGGGACGTGGTAGTCCAGCAGGAGAGTGCGGGCAGTCGACGTGACATACCCAATACGCCGCTCGGCAAGGCCATTCTGCTCGGGCGTCGCCACGCAAGACGTCTCGTGGAGAATCCCATGGGCGGTGAAATACGAGGTCAACTCCTGGTTGACGTAGTCCCGCGCATTGTCGGACCGGAACCGCTGAATAGTCCGGCCAAACTGAGTCTGAAGCATGGTGCAGATGGCTTGAACAGTCGAGGAGACGGCGCTCTTGGACAGCAACAAGTAGGTCCACGTGTAACGGTGGCCTCATCAACAAAGATCAAGAACCACCGTGTCCCTTCAGGCTGGCCTGTCGCGACGGACCCCATACATCGCTATGAATGCAATATAAGGGAACATCACTGTGAGAAGTCGACGGAGGGAAGGAGGCCCGGCGATGCTTCGCCAGTTTGCATGCATTACAAACAACAGAATAGAGGTCCAAGCCAGTACACAATGTCGGAAAAAGTCTTTTCAAAACATGGAAAGACGGATGCCCGAGCCGCTGGTGAGTGAGTAGAAGCCGCTGCCCGCGCTGGTCCTCGACCGTCAACAAGCACCGCTGCACGGTCCCCGACCGCCCTCTCGCCCAACAGCAGTAGGCCATCCGGCGCCTAATTCGCAAAGTCTTCCCCACCTTGTCAGTCAAAAAGATCCCATCAGACTGAATGTGGAACGAGCAATGGACGCATCGACGAAGTCGCGGTGACATAAGTAAGGTCTGAAGGGCGGAACATGAAGGGCGTTGTGAATGATACCAAGGCCATCCACATGGATCGACCGATACCAGTCACGCGAAGTCGTCCCCACCCGCCGTGTGGACAGCTCGACCACCAAGGTGCCGCCAGAAGACAGAAACCGGTGGTTGAACGGGTCATATGCTCTGTGGCCGATATCAAGCACCCAGGTGGTATCCAAACGAAGGGAGCTTGGAGGGCCAGTGTCCACAATACCACTGATCTGACTTGGGAAGGAAGAACGCACCGGTCACTGAAGTGAGCCACGGTAGGCTGCGAAGAAGACGCGGTCTGCAGGGCAGCCAGCTGGGAGCTGATACGGGCAAGTTCGGCAGTCAGCTGGTCATTAGTCATGGCTGGATGGCTGGAGCTAGAGAGGCGACGGGCCGTGCCTGGGCAAGATGGGCTCTGGCTGCGGGACTGGCGAGACGACGAGGCAGGAGCTGATGACGACGAGGCGGCCTCCGGATCCCGGTACTGTCAAAAATTTCTTGATGCACCGGGCCTCAAGATGATTCGCTTACGCAGTAGAGCAAACCACCGTGCCCGAGCCCAAGAAGGCTTGGGCAGCAAGGGAGGTTGCTCCGTGAGGGCGGGACAGGAGGGCAGCACTCTCGCCGGGGACTCAGCAGGCAGGTCCAGCAGCGGGCGTTGACGGCGAAGGCTGCTTTCAACCTCCGTCAACTCCTTAACCAGACCATCAAGTCCGGAAGAGGAGTCTGGGAGTGAAGAGCCCGGCGCCGGACATCCGCATATTCGGATTCAGCTTGTCGAGAAATGACATGTAGCGGAGCTTGAGAGCATGGCGGTCGACGCACCGGATCCCCACCGGCATGTAATAGTCCACCTCTCGCCACAGGGCTTGGTGGGCAAGGCTATAGTCCATAATGGACATGGTGCCATGTCGGAGTGCACTCGCCCGCTCGGCCAAAGTAAAGATCTTCCAGTCATCAGCATCATGCCCGCAGTAGCGACGGGCGTGCTCCCAGATCTCCCGCGGAGTCGTCAGGTGGAGGAACTTGTCATAGACCTCCCGAGAGAGTGTGAGTCAAGAGCCAGGAGTGGACGGCAATACTGCTCGGCACTCCAGGCCGGGAAATGCGGGTCCGTGACGAGGAGGGGCTGGCAGGTGAGATGTTTCTGGAGCAGACGGCCGCGCAGAGTGTACTCGACGAACTTCAGCCACGACATCAAGTTCGGAGCACTGAGACGGCAGTTATCCGGAGCCGGAGGGAGAGGAACACCGATTTTCGGCGACGGGAGTTCCCGGGCAAAGTCAGCCGCGGTGAAATCTGCTTGGGGTGGATGCAGACGGATCACTGCCCATGCTGGAGGTAGTCGACATGACGGCAAACAGCAGCAGCGGCAGCGAACGAAGAACCGAACACGGTCCGACACTGCTGGCGGACAGTAGCTGCTGGCGGGCGCGGCGCGCAGGCGGCTGCTTGCGGGCGGCGGCTTGCGCGCGGGCGCTGCGCGCGAGCAGCTGCTGCGGGAGGCAGCTGCTGCGGGCTGCTGGCGGGCGCGCGCGGCGCTCCTGCGGCGCTGCTCGCGAGCGCAGTGCGCGAGCGGTGGCGCTGGCGGCGCTGCGCGGGCGCCTGCGGCGCTGCTCGCGGCGGCTGCTGCGGCGGCGGCTCATGGCGGCTGCTCGCGGGCAGCAGCGATGAACGAAATGCCCCCTTTTCCCCAAATCAAGAAGGGAGAGGAGTTCATGAAAGCAAAGAACAGATTGAGAGGGTGATGGTGAGAGGGAAGAAGAAGAAGAAGAGGAAGCCCGCACACAGGCTTAGGGCTAGAGATGGGGATCAAGAGCTTGGCTCTGATACCATGTTGAACTCCATGCTAGGGCTTGGAGGAAGGAGAAGAATGAATTCCTTAACTAGAATATACATGAGGAGGGGTATATATACCCTAGGAGAGAGAGAGAGGAGAATATGAGTTAGTGATAAGTGAGGGAGCCTAGTGGGTTTATAGAACATGACCCACTAGGAGAGGCCTCTCACTAACAATTTCCCCTTAAACGTGCATCAAAACAAATAAAATGAAAAACAACGGACAAGGCCCAAACACAATGGCCCATCCGATCGTTCAGAAATCAAAATACAAGAAAATAAATAAACGCTCACGACCATGAGTACTTGAAGTCAGGATCATGGGCGTCGGTTTGGGCTGCACAGTGAGGTTGTTGGCGTCCCATAGTTCGTCTAGTTAGATGGTCCCCCATCACATGGTGTGGTCTTGGAGGATTTGGGTTGCAACACCCTGCCCATCATAAAGGAGTGCGTTGTTAGAGAGGGTAAAGAGGGGGAGGGGATGGAGGGAGGGGAGAGAAGGGAGAAGTGTGGCCTACTTGGAGATCACGGACGATTGCCGACAGCTTGGGGCCCTCTGACACTTCCTGACAGATGGCTGGTAGATCTTCCCAGTAAGACCAGGTGATGGTGCTAAGGGAGAGGTCGTCATGCTGGGGAATGCAGGATAAAGCATTTGCGACCACATTTGTATATATGGCCTTGTACTGGATGGCAAAGCAGTAGGCAAGAAGCTTACACAGCCACTTGTTGTAATTGCCGTGGACTTCATGTTGCTCTAATAGGTGCTCCAAGCTTTGCTGGTCTGTGCGGATGATGAAGGGCTAGAAGAGTAGGCAGTGGTGCCACTTTCGTACGGCAATGACGATGCCCATCAGCTCACGCTCATAGGCCGAGCGGGTGCAAGCTGTTGGAGGGAGAAGCTGACTGAAATATGCCACCAGCCGGTTGTGTTGCATGAGTATGGCAACCAACCCGACGCCTCACGCATCTATTTCCAACATAAACTCATGTGAGAAGGTAAGATGAGTACTGGTGCATGGGAGAGGGTGAAGGCCATAAGAAGTTGTCTTTCCCAAGTTAATGTGTTTCTTATGAATTTTTGTGACTGTAGTTTCTCAAAATTAAGGAGCTCAGGTGAATGACGGCCTCATTCTGAAGACAAATATATATTATTTTTTGAAGTGTTTTGAAAACGGGGATAATAAGGATGATATAGAAGATGGGATTCATTATTTTCATTTTTAATTGTAGCTAAACACTTGTTTTCTAAATTGTGGACTCTTTACACTCCTCTTACTCTTGTTTTTTCTTTAGTCTTCTGTAAAAAATCATCTTCTGGCTCGAAGTTTTTCTAGTGTTTTCATTTTAGCTCAGATGTGATCTAGATTTCTCTTGGCAGAAAAATATATGTGGCGGGCTTAAAGTTCTCAAAGAAATGAAGAATGCTGATGTGAAGCCAGATTCTGAAACATTCAGTTACCTGATATTCAACTGCAACCGTGAAGAAGATATTAATAATGTAAGAAACAATGTATTAACCCAAAATTTTATTTTTATTCAATTTACTATTTTGTCTCTGTGTCATATCTATTTCATGCATTTAGACATGGGACTTGTGCTTAAAAGCAGTTTGTCATATTGAAGATGCACTTATGGTTTGGGATGAAATGCATAGGCTCAAAATTATTTTAATTCTTTCTATTCCGTTTCATTTTTTATAATGCAACTCTAACTTGATTCCTCACTTTAATATGATTTGCATGAATGTTAAGCATTTTGTAACGGGAGGGTGAGGTCAGAAATAGAAATAATCTATGTTGTGAACTATTTTTCATAATCTTACATTTTTTATGCAGTGTCTTGACGAAATGAAGCATTGTCAAGCGGACTTTACGAAACATACTTACATTGCTCTCATTAATGCTTACACGAACAGTGGGAAGTTTTCTCGGGCTAAAGAGGTAAAAGATTTTGGCCTATATTTTTTATTCTTTGTGAGTGAACATTCATGTACTTCGACACCTTTGTTAATTGATTTGCTTTCCCCAAGGCTGTGGAGCTTAATTGATTCCGTCTTAATTCATGTACAAGTTATTTTTCATGATGAATGATCTAAGAAAGCTCCGGCTCTTCCAATTTCATCAAAATTCCCCTAAAAGCATTGCCATCAGAATGATAAACAAGTTATAAATAACAATTGCGAAAAGCACCGTAAAGTTACAGATTTTTACTCTTCTATGTGAATTTCTGTTTTACGTTGCTAGAGTAAATCAGAATCCTGGTATTGAGCTTAAAAGTTTAATACCTGAAAAGTATTATGATGGGGATCTGGTGTATGTGTCAGTAGAGGAAGAAATCGTTGAAGAGAAGAGAGAACAATAGAAAGAAAGACAGGAAGATGACAATGGCTCCAGGCCTGGATCAGCATCTGTCCCCTTTAGGAGGATCCTGCCCACTTTTATAATGTATGGGCTTCCCTTCTTTTGGGAGCCCTACACTCTGGGAAAATGATGAAAATACCCCTTTTAAACTTATACAAAACTGGTGTGAGCTTCCATCGATGGGGAGAATGGTGGGAAGGTTGAACAGAGAAGGTAGGGATTGGCCAAAGGAAATTGGCTCTAGATATGGAGAAGGAGGTATGATAACGAGGGCAGGAAATTGCAGGGAGCTGAGGTGAGGACCCAGAAGGAATGAAAAAATAACAGTGAAATTACTAAAATGTCATTGGAGGACTGAAATGACCTACCTGACCCTAGATACAAAAAGGAACGAATAGGATTCTGGCAGGGATCCTATCCATACGTAACTTGGAATATAGAGAAATGAAAGTTTACCCTTGGTTTAGGACCGATGGAGAAAAAGAGATGGAGAGGAGAGGGGCGGATATTGGTGGTAAGATTGTCTCTGAAGACAAGAGGATGAGAAGTGAACAATAAGGGGGGGAAGTACGTTGCTGAGAGGGAAGAAGCAGCAGAATCAGACTTCGTCAGGAAAGAGAGATGTGAGAACACAATAATGACTTAAATTTTGTGCTTGACTGCCCTCCTATTGAAAATCTGCCCTATTTTAAGGGAAGACATACTGTAAAGAAAAATATTCGAATGCCCTAATGGGCAAAAATGATGCAAAGAACCTTGAAGGTGGGTCGGGGATCATATTAAGATCATCTCATAAATTATTTCTCTCTGACGCCTACATTCTCCCCACACATTGTAGGCTTCTGGGGACTGTCTCATGATCTTTCTTGCTCCTCTCTGATGATAAGATTTAGCAATATAAATCCTTTTTAAAGAGTTTTTAAGGAACCTGAACCTGGTTGTTGGTATTGTTATCTGTGACCAGGTTATCATGGACAAGTGGATCCCAGTTGACCACATCAATGAGATCAAAAGCGCTCTTATAATTGCACTATCATCGAAGGGGAGGATAACCGAAGCACTGGAAATTTATGATACTATGAAGGAATCGGGATGCTGGGTTGAACCCAAGGCCGTTGTGACCATCATTGTGAGTTATGATGCTCTCTCTCTCTCCTTCTCCCTCTCCCTCTCCCTCTCCCTCTCCCTCTCTCTCTCCCCCTCTCCCTCCCTCTCTCTCTCCCTCTCCCTCTCCCTCTCCCTCTCCCTCTCCCTCTCCCTCTCCCTCTCCCTCTCCCTCTCCCTCTCTCTCACTCTCTCCCTCCCTCTCTCCCTCTCTCTCCCTCTCCCTCTCCCTCTCCCTCTCCTCTCCTCTCCTCTCTCTCCTCTCTCCCCCTCTCTCTCTCCCTCCCTCTCTCTCTCCCTCTCCCTCTCTCTCTCCCTCCCTCTCTCTCTCTCCCTCTCTCTCTCCCTCTCCCTCTCTCTCACTCTCTCCCTCCCTCTCTCTCACACTCTCACACACACTCTCCCTCTCTCTCTCTCTCTCTCTAAGCTCCCTCTTTTCTTTTTAAATAAGGTTTTTTATCTAGAGGATAATGTAAACATTGCTCCTCCCTCCCATCTGTCACTAAGGAAGGTTGTTATTTTTCTTCTTTTTCACTAGGAATTTTATCGGTCTAAAGGACAGATTAAGAGATTGCTCCAGCTTCTTGCTGATTTGGACAACTCAAGTTTATGGTCTGATGCATGTGGCCGGGTCATTCACTACTGCATTAAGAATGATCTCCTAAGGTTCAACAATGCTCTAGTTGATATGAATTTAATGTATCTCTTTACTGAATTGCCGTTCTTTATTTTTTCTCAGGTCAGCAGTTGATTTACTTCAAACAATGAAGGTAAAGGATGAAGAGGGCATGTCCGCTGTCATTGACCAGGTCTGGCTCTATACAGTCTTATAGCAAGTACTAGGGTTTTCGTCTCGTCCTATGTTTCAGCTTTATTCATGATGGACCTCTCTTAAAGTTGAAAAATCATCAGAACGATGTAGAAGGAAACAGAAGCCATTGTATAATGTGAAAATTAATTGGGGAGGAGACATAGATATCAGAAACAAGAGAGAGAGCCAAAGAGAACTGAGAGTGCTGGAAGAGTTGAGAGTAGGAAGCCTGCTGCCCTGAGAGTCGGGCAGTGTGATGAAGATGAAAATTCGACACAATTGAGACTGAGGTTCCTTACCTTTATATGTGGTTATGATCCCTAAAAATGAAATTTTACAAAAATACCCTACCACAAAATATTTTTTGTGAAGAATCTATGAGTTGACTCATTTTTGGTAAAAGGGGATGGGAAAAAAGCATGTAAAGTGCCAGAGCAAGTGACTCCAGCCACAATGGAATTAAGTACTCTACATACATTTAACACCTGTGTGCATGATACTTCGTAACTGAAACTGCCAGCGAACTCATAGCTAATAATATGTCATTTTTTAAATTGTTCTAACTTTCAAATCCATTAAATTTGTTCCCTTTCCGCACAGAACCACAGCCTTGGGATTTTTGTGGGCACATCATAGGGGATCATTGAAAAGTGAAGAAAAAAAAATCTGCTTATGAGTTTATCAGCTTGGGTATCTGTTTACTGTTGAATAAACTTTTATCTCGTCAAAAAATGTCTTCTCGGAGTTTAATCAGCTAATCTGTAAGTGTATTGGGGGATCACAATATTTTCTAAACGATTTCATCTGGAATTCTTGTAGAGATTTTCTAAGAAGATGTAAAATGCTGGTATGGCTTTAGAATGATCTATCTTGGGTTTGGATGGAGCAGGCATTTTGTCAAATTTGGGAAAGCGAGCCCAAAAACATGGAGATTGGCATGGGGTTGCTTTCAGCCATGAAAAACGAACTTGGCCTTCTTCCATCCCGGGCCAGCCTTGACTTTCTCCTCAGTACCTGCTTGAAGGTAAAGGATCTGAAAGCCAGCAAGACTATTTGGGCAGAATACAGCAAGGCTGGTTTGCCATTCAACGTCTTGAGTTACTTAAGGTTAGGGTTACTTCTCTTCATTTTAATGATTTCTAGTTTATAAGTTGAATTGAGCTCATTCTATATATACATATATAGTCGGCTTTTGCAAAATAGAAGAAGGGAAGGCAGAATGTAGGGCAGTGGGATGGGAGGCCATCACCACTCTGGAGCATATTTCCATTACATTTCATCCAACTAAAATAGATAGTAATGTGATTACAGATTCATAAAACACATTACTAAAAATTTGATTGTGCAATCCTTCTCCCTCTCTCCTTCTCTCACACTCTCTCTATCTCTCTATCTATCTATTTATCTGTCTAGTTCTCTCTCTCTTCTCTCCCTCCCTCTACCATTGCATTTGGTATCTTCCGATCCATCACACTTCTCTTCTCCTCCTGGGAAGCTACTATTTTGGGATTTTCATACCCACTGATTTTTCAGCTGCTTTACTGTCTGAGCATATTATTGCCCTCGTACAGCTTGTGTTTATTCTTCTCTCTTTTCATCTCAAAAATTTATCATTCTTGTGTATTCAAGATGATTTGTTTCTCTACCAGTTTCAGGCACTAAAAGAAATGAAATTTCTCTGCCACACGAAATACTAGAAGAAACATTGTAAATTTTTCTCCTATTCATGTTTCGCTGTTCCTCGCAATCTTTTTTAATATCTCTGGAAACAATTCCAGGATACAACTACAGGGTTCCATCATCCTTGTGACCTTTTTTACATTCTAAACTTAGGAATCTCGTCTCCCTATAAATAAGGAAGACGAAACATTGTGATTCGAGTTTAAAGATCTGCCTTTCTATCTCTATGTTGATCTCAATCTGGATCAATCTATTTAAGATAATTTCCAATAAAAACTCATTATTTGACGCACCTTTTTGTAGGATGTATCATGCGTTGATGGCTGGGGGAGATTTCTCTGCTGCAGAGAAGATTTCAAAAATAATTCCATGCGGTGACAAACACGTGCGCAGTATCAT
The DNA here is from genome assembly GCF_029677425.1 of Wolffia australiana. Lineage (NCBI taxonomy): Eukaryota > Viridiplantae > Streptophyta > Magnoliopsida > Alismatales > Araceae > Wolffia > Wolffia australiana. Next base: position 15,135,150 of record NC_135843.1, on the reverse strand, counting down.
GAAGGCCTGCAGGGTCACTTACATGAGGGACGATGATCTTATACAATGAAGATATTGTTGGAGGCCAATCTAATCCGAGTTAATTTATAATATTAACCTATTGCCTGCATACAAGATGAATGAGCGTCAGGTAAAGAATCCTGTCTCATCTCATGTTTAGTTGATTTTACAGTATATATGATAATTGGAATGAATTATAACTAATGATGAAGATTGATTAGCTGTTGCCTGAATGTAAAAAGCCGACATTCTTTCTGGGTGATTTAAATAAAGCGTTGACAACGAAATGTCATTCACAAAATAAAGCTTGTTATTGTTGCAAGGAAATGGATGTAATTTATTTCCTAGAGTTCCATTCGAATTAAGGGTAGGGAGCCTTCTAGTTTAATTGAATTTGGTTGTGTTCCCTGCTCTTCATCTGCCCAATTTTGATGTAGGTTTCCTCCTGCTGCCCTGCTCTATCATCTCTCTCTATGTCTCTATCTATCTGTATTTCTCTCTTCTGCATTCTATCTCATTTCCTAAAGATTGGCGTCTTGTTGAAACATTGTAATTCATCATTTATTATGATTAGATTCCTCAACTTTCTGATTGATTCATTCTTTGGGTTTCTTCCAAAAAAAAAAATGTATATGTTGAGAGCTTATCCTCCAAATGATTGTAAATTTTAATATGTAATGTTCTCTGACAATTAGTTGACTCGACTAAATGTATAACTTGAGTATGTAATGCAGTCTCGATTTAATTATTGTTAACGTTGCAGAAAAGGTAATTTGAACATTAAAATGTCATTAGATGAGGGTCAAATGATAATTTGTATGCCCTATTATAGGAGCTGAATTTTCTAGTCATGATATAATATTTATGGTTTTGGGGTTTAGTGTTTTATGTTGGAATTCGAAACTAGGAGCATGAATGTTCAAAAACAATTAGGAGCAAGAATTTGAGCTGTATTTTTTGTGAATTTCTTTATTGATGAACTCATCAAATTAAATGTGTTGAGTGCCATCTGGAAAATGAAAATTTGTCATGATTTTTGTTAACTTGGGATGTCCCATGAAATATTTAGGAGATCTAATACATTATGGAGTACCCATGAAATATCGCCGGAGGAGGAGACCCAGTGTTCTAGTGCGCTTGGTACGCTAGTGGGATCATTGCCTATGCGATACCTGGGGCTACCCCTATCCGCCGGTAAATTACATAAAGCAGATTGGCAACCCGTGGTGGAGAAGGTGGAGAGACGCTCGGAGGGGTGGAAACAGAGAGTTTTATCGCGAGGGGGAGACTAGTGCTATTGCTATCAGTACTATCAGCAATACCAACCTTGTATTTATCCGTGTTTAAACTTCTGGTGGGTGTTGAGAAACACCTGCAGGTCATGCGGAGATTCTTTTGGAAGGGGTCCAATGCAGGGGAGGGGCGTGGCATGGCGTTGGTTTCATGGGAAGACATTTGCACGCCAACTAAACAGGGCGGACTTGGAGTACCTCACCTAGATACATTGAATGCGGCTCTACTGACGAAACGGGTTAGACGGATCGTGGGACCGGAGGATGACCTGATTAAGGATGTCTTGAGGGACCGATACAGCTCCAATTTGGACTGGGAGAATTTGATGGATAAGGTGAGGGGGGAGTCGGCCTTTTGGAGAGGGATTAGGAAGGTGTTCCCCTTGGTTAGGGAATGGCGCCAACTTTAGGTTTTGGATGGATGATTGGACGTCGCATGGACGCTTTCGAGACCTTTTCCCTCACCTGTATGCCCTAGCCCGTCATCGGCAATTATTGGTGGAAGAGTGTTGTGATAGTGTGGTGTCCAACTTTTGCGGCCATCTTTTCTAATCAGCGGGTGGAGGATTTCTTAAGCCTTCAGCAAACACTGGGCAACTGGCAGCCAATGGAGGGGATGACAGATGGGTGGATATGGGCATTTGGCCCGTTCTCCAATCGAGGAGTATACCAGAGGTTGAGAACACACCACAATGAGGACCCGATCATCTTAGGGGCATGTTGCTCAATTTGGAGGCAAAAGATACCTATGAAGGTTATGGTGTTTGCCTGGATGCTCGCCAGAAAGCGGACAATGACCCGCGTGAGAAGTCAAAGGTTTTTCTCGGCAGAATCATCACTGTGCCTTCTGTGTACGGAGGAGGAAAAATAGTGCGAGCATCTTTTTTTCCAATGTCGGCTTGCCCGTGTGATATGGGCTAGCTAAGGGCTAGCAGAGATTACGTCGAGTTCGGTCTTATGGGTCACACTGCCGCGGCGTCAACGTGGGTTTGAGAAGGAGCAGGGGCTGAGATTTGTGGTGCTTTGGGCGATATGGTCCCACCGCGACGAGGTCTTATTCAAGAGAAAGGCAATGTCGGTGGATAGGGCTATTAATGAAGTGGAGAGACTTCTATTCTGTTGGTTTGGTCCTGGCTGAGGTGGAGGGTATGGGGGGCACGATGGGCCATTGTATTGGCTTAGATACCCCCTGTCCACGTGTACGGATGTTCACCAAGCTGGGTGATCTTCTTTATTGTTCAAAAAAAAAAAATCTAATACACTATGGAAGAAGTTTACATTTGGAAATCTGCCTGATATATTTGGTTTTCATTTTTTGAAATAAATTCTATTTTTCTAAAGGTATCTACATTTTTTATCTAATAGCTGAAGAAACTATTCATTAATACTTTTGAAGAAAAATGTGAGCATATTGCCCCTTGAATATTCAAGATAAAGTAAAAAATTGCACCAAAAACCTAGCATCAATTTACTGGTTTGTTTTTGCAGAAAGGTTCCATATTAACCAAAAACAGCACCCTTCACCACTGTAAAAGTGAGTTTCACATGGCTTTCATCCTTCTCTAGTTTCCCTGAACAAGAATCCAATTAATTTTTTTCTATATAGTTCATAGCTTTCCACTTATTTTAGAGAACAATGTTTCAAAGCTAAAACTAAGGAGCATACTAGGTCTTTAAATTCCTACCATCTCACACAGATGTGTATTCTGAATTGGAAGATCTCCCATAATGCATGTTATGCCAAAGCATTAACCACACGATTAACTTTGAAATGCTGGATTGATCTTAAGGAGCAATTGACAAGTTTATTTCCTTCATTAAATGAGAAAATATTGGTCTTATTTCCCATAAATTAATAAATAATATACAATTACCTTTTGATAAATTTTCAAACAAACAATTTCACTAATTATGCTAGTAGAATTTCACTTCAGAGGACTGCTAACATGTGAAATTTGTACAGAGGTAAAGTTTGTAACACATATCTTCGCTAGAATTACATGAACATAAAACTTATCAAGCTTCATCTGTAGAACTTAAATTTAAAACATTTGATCTTCCTATTATTTTCAGGAAGTTACCTATTAAGATCACATTGGGATAAATTCTTTGCATCAAACTTAGAGTTTATTAAGAAATTAGTTATTTAATCTATTTCATAATGTTTTGAAATGTGGGGAAATTATAATATATATAGATAAATGACTGTTATGTCGTGCTGTCAAAAGTGCAATTTTATGTATTAGTCAACGGTTGAGTAAATAAATTCACTCGCCCAAATATATCATTTATTTATAGAAATTCTCAACAGTTGCAAGGTGATTGTCATATGAATTTGGTTGCAGACAGCCTATGACTCTTAAATGTTGATCAAAAGTGTCACGTCCAATTTGTTCAAATTTTACATATTACTGGTTGAGACTAAGGATTATGTTGCCCTTCAAAATAGTTTTATTGCGCCTTTTTATATTCATAAATGCATATCCAATTAAAAAACGATGGGATTAAAATAAAATAAATGCAATATAAAATAGGATATGCAGCATCGCATGAATAATGATGAGAAAATGCATTAACACTGTCAAAGTTCCTTTTAGTTTTTACCATTTGCCAGTACACATGGAAGATTATGAATGAATATGTCGCTGAAGCATGGATTTACATGCCAATCATTGGCCATTTTTCAATGGTTTCAAGGAATATTTGTCAATATGTGAATAAAGGTGTGAACTTGAGTACAATAATTATAGTTTTTGGGAAAACAGAAAAACATTGCATCACATGGTTGAAGTTTAATTTGCAACAAGGATTTTGATGCAGAACCTTTGGGAATCATGAGATTTTTCTTCCACGCTGCTGATCTGTCATGCGGATCTATGAGGAGAGGTGAATAATCAATGTCTTAACTTCAAAATGTAATATTTTATGATCTTGATTGGGTTTGAGGCTGAATTTGGGGTTAATTTTATCTCTCTCTTCTCTACCCATCCATGGCCATTGTATTTATAAATAGAATTCCCATCTATGTAAAAAATACACCCTTTGAATTTGCTTCTGAATTTTTATTGCAAAATCCTTATTTTGGGTCCATTCTCGAGAGCAATGATCTGGTCAAGAGGCACGATGAAAAAACCTTTTATCTCACACCACCATCGACTATGTCATTTGCTTGCATATATCTGCATCCATCTCTGTTGCCAATAGTGGGTGTAAATCTACATCACTTGGCCATTATGTCATTCATCGGCCACATATCTACCATCATATGTATCGCAGTCCACAGTGCAAAAAAAACTCTACTCCACTTACTCAATGATCCCCCTCAGCTGGCGCTATTGTACGAATGTCTAAGATAATTTAATTACCTTTTGTAAAAATTCCTATTTTCCTTAAATCATTTATGTTACTTTTGTGCTGTTAAGTTTCTCATCTTCTTGTGATCCATATGATTTTTTTCACTATTTTAGTTTTATTACATCAAAATTAAGTCCTAAAAATAGAAAACTCCTACAAATAGAAAGTAATTAATATTCTCTTTTCAATACTTTTACCCAGAGGATTAAGCTCTTATCCACTCTTTCCTCTAAGGAAAATGGAAAGATCATTGTATAAATCGAAAACCTTAAATGTCATATTTAATCCCAGTTTCTAGTTTATGAGTGTTATTCTGGGGAAAACTTCATCTCATTTTTTGCATCAATCCCAAAATGGTATTATAAATCATTCCAATCAACTTTATTCATGTCATGGTTATGTTAATTTTATTAGACCTAAGATACCAAATTAACCTTTTGGATGAATGGTTTTGGTTTGAATACAATAAAAAAGTCTCCAATCACTGGATTCCAAGCTGTCTTTGATCAAATGCAGCAACAAACCCATGCAGAATATTGTGTAATCAAGATGGGATTACTCTCCCTAGTTATAAGGAAAGAGTGACTCATGGAAAAGGATGTAGTTGATGCATGGATAGGGTAGTGGAAATATTGGCAAAGGTATTTTCTGATGATTTATCAACAATAAGTGAAAGCTAGAATGCTTGATAAGGTCTTAAGTGTTAACTATGTCATTCAAGAGTCCTATTCCGAGGAAAGATTGTATGTACATTGTAAATGATGGTGGTAAAGGTTTCATGCGAGACTTGACATATTCCTTTGAATCTCTAGAGCGTGAAGTGTAGCTTGGAACCCCAATGGGGGGGCAAGAATAATACAACCTTGAAATTTTGTAATGAGGGGACGATGGGAAGTCAGGGAGAAGATAGTGGGATGGTCATCAGCTCAGGGAAGCAAATGTCGGGGTGGACTTTGGCACGATGCGAGGCAAGAATAATGGACGTCACCTAGGAGGGGGTCTATTGAGGTGGACGTCTCCGGTGGGGGATAGCTGCGGGTTGGATTGCCAAAGAGCCAAATGGCATGTATTGATATTTCTTGGATGCCCACCTCAATAAGTTTCGTCCTATTTGAAGGAATTATGTAAGGTTCAAATGACTAGAATGCCTATGTTGGGATGGAATGATGAAAGAGACTCAGATACAACAGGGATCATATCATTTGAAACTCAATAAGTTGATTGGATTAAATTGATCCTATATTAATATATAAAGATATATATACTTCATTAATAGCGTTGACTGACTACATAGACACATGGTCCTAGAGCATCGCATACATAAGAATTTTTTATGCTGGTGGATATTCTCGAAGGAGGGGGACTTCTATGAAATTTACTTGGAAACACGAAAAATTAATAAAAATTCCCCAAATAATTTTATGAAAATTATCTAAATAGTATAAATAGAGGGGGCACCCGTTTTTATACTCTTCATGAGTTTTGCTTCAAGTGAAACAAGGTGTTGAGGGTATCAGATTTCTAGCTGCATAATTTGGGGGAAAGAAGAAGAGATCTAACACTAAGAAGATATCATGGATGTGTCTAGAGAATGAACATCTGTAGGCTTTAAGATACTCATTATAGAAACAAAAAAAATTCAGACTCAATCCTTCCAAAGGTACTGTGATCTATATTTTTTAATTATAATATTCATCTATTATGATTTGGTTTTCTGTTGGCAAATCAAGTTGAATTCAACTGGAGGCCATGATTCCCAGTAGAGGGGAGGGAGCCTATGGAGAGTAGGAGGGGACTTAAGAGAAAATCACATGGTTGTTTTTTTTAAGGACTTTATACCCTCTTATTCTTAATAATATTATTTATTAAAACCCTTAGTAAAATTCTTCTTGTGTATGTGACCCGTTAGGCCCATTTACTATTCTAGATCATAACTCTATAATCCCAACAACTCTTTGATACATAACATATTGAATTAACATGTCGGGAATCGAGAGGGGACTTACTTGACGTCACCACTCTCGTCGGTTGCTCCTAAAGTAGCGCCTGCCTTTCGATCGATACACAGTTGAGGTTCTGCAATAAAAACGAACGCTACAGGTGTGGGAGGGATCCTGGTCAAGGAAGGCTAAGACGGTGGCTTGCATATGGGTAGCAAGAGGGCGCTTATGCCTCCTAAAGTCGGCCCTTATGGGGAAGGGCCCAGCCCAATAGGGACAACACACCCACCCACTTTTAGCTCACCTCTGTATCAGCTGAATGACCCTATCTAAGGGTGACGTCGGTGGAACCGGTGAACAGATTTCCTAGCAGCGAGGGAACTGGGACAGAGGGCTCATAGTACCCCTTCCTTCGGAACCTTTTCTTTGCAATAAATAGGTCAAGTTGCCAACATGTCACATGACAAGCTACATTGCATGCTCTACACAATATTAAGGGGTCCATAAAATCTTTCATAGAACCTTTTTTATCGCTGGATAATACTTTATATCATTTACTATATAAGTACAATCCTTCATATGTGTAATCCATCTATAATGTCTTAAGGTATGATCAATCATCACACCGTGATCTGTCATTCTAGTTATAACTGATGCATTGGGAAATCTTTGAGGAACTTTTTTTCAAATACATCTGCTATATTTTTTAAGGATGTCATCACATTTTTTCACTTTGTCAGTATCCTTTAATACCAAGGGCATACAATCAAGTCGTAACCACACAATCACTTAATTGGACTTGTTGGTGCATTCCAAGTAAGTTTATATGAATCCCTTGATAAAAAGTCTTAAGTCATAGTCGAAACATAACTGGTCATTCACGATATGTCTTTGATCTGTGAGGTTTAAGGTCCTATTACACAACCATGATATAGTTCAGCATAGTCGATATTGATGTACCCCAAAAGCCCATCTTCTGAGGCCCATTAGCAAGTTGTGTGGCCCAAGAAGGAGATTCTTCTAGAACTGATAGGATCTGCAGAAAGATACCTAGAGCCCCTCAAAATCCTCTAACAGGATTTTCTCTGACAAGATCTTCTGACAGGATTATCTCTGACAGGATTTCCTCTGATAAGATCTTCTAACAAAATCCTCTGCCAGATTCTTCTTCTGCCAGGATTTCTGCTCTAACTTGTCAGATCTGCATATCTTCTGTTTTGTCACATAAAGATCTTCTTGAGCCACACAAATATCTCCTGACAGCTTCTACAGGCCTTAGAATCTACAGGATATCTATGTTCAGGCCTGACATGCTGCTTATCCTCTATTTTAGCTTGTCAGATTTGTTTTTCTCAATGTTTTGACTTGTCTTGTCATGGGTACAGTCATTATGGACGGCCCTATACTTCTTGTGGCCTATATAAGGCCCCCATGTACCCATGACTGAGGATCATTGAAATCTATTGTCTTGTTGAAACTGTTGTTTCTCCCCTCTGAGTGTTCTCTTTGTTAGAGAGTGCTTGTGTGCTTGTGGATTCAAATACAACCCCTTGTGGACTCAAGGGTTGGAGAAGCTAGTTCTGTGGATTCAGGACTTAGCTACTTCAAGTAGAGTAAGGCTTGTGGATTCAAGTTGTGTTCCTACATCGTTCGTGTACTAAGGTTGCGTCAGACATTTTGATATAAAACCATGCAGATCAATTTTGGGAACTCTTTCTCTAAAGAGCACTTGTTATTCATCTGTAGTGGCTGCAGAAAAATAGGTACAAGACAAACCATCATCATCATATGAACAAGATTGGATTGTGTTATTCGATCGAAATATTTTTATTTCCTTGTAGAATATCTAATGGATAAGAAGGTTTCAGATACATGTTTAAAGATAAATAATCTTCGGGACTAACATTTCACTTATTGTTTCACATATCTTGAACTTTGTTATAAGCATCACATACTCAAACTTATGAATGTGATTTGTATTAAGGAATTTCTAAAGAGATGTAGATAGGTGATATTTGTAGAAAAGGCATATGCCTCATGAGGAGAGATAGTTCTGGATTGTCTGGGACGTGGATGATGGATGGGACGTGATGAAAACCGTCCCGTCTGTTCGTCTCGGGACGAATTTCCGTCTCCAGACGGGACGGGACGGTTCGTCTCCAGACGGGACGGTTTTTTGTCCGAGTGGACGAAAACCATCCCGTCTGTTCGTCTCGGGACGAATTTCCGTCTCAGTTTCCATCTTCGTGGATAGGAAGATTTTTTCATCCTGGGATGAAAAAACCGTCACGTCCGCGTCCCTGCGCTGGTGTAGTTCTGGATCGTCTGAGACGTGGACGATGGACGGGACGGGACGGGGCGGGACGAAGATCGTCCCGTATGACGTCCAGAATCAATGCAGATACATAGACGGGACGGTTTTTCGTCCGAGTGGACGAAAAACCGTCCCATCCGTTCATCTCGGGACGAAAACCTCGCGGACGGGACATTTTTTCGTCCAAAGACGAAAAAACCGTCCCACCCGCGTCCCTGCTCTATACTTGCCGTCATCTGTGTTCCGTCCATTTTCATGTTATATTCAATAATTCAAAGGTGACTTTTTCTATAAATTCAAAAAATGACATTTGTTAGCCATTTCAAACGAATTTTCTAATCGGCAGCTCAAATCTCCAACCCGCCAAGAAGAAGAGTCCATTTCTCAAGGCAAAAAAATTACCCTCTTCAAGGTTTTTCGATCTCCATTCATTTCATTCTTCGATCTTCGTTCATTCCATTACTCGATCTTCGTTCATTCCATTACTCGATCTTCGTTCATTCGATTGTTATTCCATTCTTGGATCCAATCTTCGATCGATTTTCGGTGGGGAAAAGGAAGAATAAGATCTGGGCAATGGCCAAAATCCCGCTTGGGTGCGAGCCCGTGGTGGGTTCGCTAACGGCCTCGAAGAAGCGTGAGTACCGACTCACGAATCGCCTCCAAGAGGGGAAGCGTCCGCTCTACGCCATCGCCTTCAACTTCATCGATTCTCGTTACTTCGACGTCTTTGCCACTGTGGGGGGAAATCGGGTAAGCCCTCTTCCTTCTTCTAGCTTCGAAAGATTTGGCTACATCTTCTCCCTTTTATTTTTCCTGAGATTTTCTGATTCTGCCTCCAAAATATTGTTCATAAGATTGTACTTCTACTTCAGTAAGATTCTGCTTCGACCTCCATAAGATTCTACTTTTGCCTCGAAAAGATTGTCCGTAAGATTGTACTTCGACCTCCATAAGATTCTGCTTCGACTTCCATAAGATTCTATTTCTACCTCTATAAGATTCTACTTCTATCTCCATAAGATTCTCCCTCAGTTCCTGTTTCTACCTTTCTAGGATTCTACTTCTACCTACATAAGAGTCGCCATAAGATTCTGTTTCTATCTCCATAAGATTCTCCATAAGTTCCTGTTTCTACTTCTTTAGGATTCTACTTCTACCAAAATAAGATTCTCCATAAGTTTCTACTTCTACCTCAATAACTATTTCTACCTCTATAAGATACTACTTCTACCTTTCTAAGATTCTCCGTAAGATTCTACTTCTATCTCCATAAGATTCTCCATGCGATCATACTTCTACCACCATAAAACTCTCCGTAAGATACTACTTCTACCTCTGAGTCAATCTCCATAAGATTCTACTTTTAACTATTTATCAATCTCCATAAGATTCTACTTTTACCTATTTATCAATCTCCATAAGATTCTACTTTTACCTATTTATCAATCTCCTTAATATTCTACGTCTACCTCTAAAACATTCTCTACATCAATTTCCAAAGATTCTACCTATACCTCTGAAGGATTCTGTCTAAATCTCCATCAAATTCTACCTATACCTCGAAAATATTCTTTTTTTTTTTGAAAGAATACCTCGAAAATATTCTATATTAATTTTCATAGAGGAGTCTACTTCTACCTCTATTAGATTCTACTTCTACCTCCGTATAAGATTCTACTTCAACCTCCATTAAGATTTTCCATAGGATTCTACAAAAGATTCTATTTTTACCTCAACGAGATTCTCCGTGTCTATTTCCCTAAGATTCTACAAGAGATTCTACTTCTACGTACATAAGATTCTAATAAAATTCTTGAAAGAATTATACTTCTACCTCCATAAGATTCAACGCAAGATTCTACTTCTACCTCCTTAAGATTCATGTAAGAATCTACACAAGATTCTATTTCTACCTCCATCAGATTCTTATAAGATTCTACAAAAGATTCCACTTCTGCCTTTATACGATTACACTTATTCTTTGTTAGATCACCATCTACCGCTGTAAGGAAGGGGGTCTGGTGTCGATTCTGCAAGCTTACGTTGATGAAGATGTATGTGACTGACTGGTTTTTTTTTCCCAAAAGTTTTTCTTCTTATTTTTTTCCTGTAATTGAGTTTAATTTTGATAATGAGTAGAAGGAAGAGTCGTTCTACACGCTGTGCTGGACTTGTAAGCTGGATGGGTCTCCCTTGCTGGTCGCCGGGGGAATGAATGGCGTCATTCGTGTTATTGCTATCAACTACGAGAATGTTTACAAGGCATGGGCGACTATGAGAATTCTAATGGATTTTCAATTTCAACTCAAATCTCTCTTTTTTCTCTTTCTATCTCTCTATCTCTCACTATTACAGACATATATCTGTTGTCTCTGCTCAAGTCTATCTCGTCTCTATATTCTCCCTATGCCCCGCACATATCTGTTATTACCATTCTAATATCTCTCTATCTACTCCCATGTGCAACACATATCCTTTATTTGTATTCAAATATCTCTCTATTTATCTCTTCATATCTACATCAAACATATGGGGTATTTCTATTGAAACCTCTCTCTATCGCTCCCTGTGTCTATCATACGTTTTTATCTCTATCCAAATCTCTCTCTATCCATTCCTATGCCCGACATGTTCCTTTTATTACTATTCCAACCTCTCTATCTTCAACATATGCGTTATCTTTTATGAATCTGTCACTCTCTCTCTGTGTCCAACACTAATCCTTTATTTCAAATCCCTCTCTCTTTCAATATCCGTCTCTCCCAATTCTCCAACATATATTTTTTATTTCTTCAAATCTCTTTATCTCCATCAATGTATCGAATTATCTCTCCTTCTCTTTATCTTTGATGTGTCAAGGTCCAAATTTCAAATTTCTCTTTCTATCTCTCTCTTTTTTTGAAACGTATCTCTCCTAATACACATGTATTATTTTCAGAGCTTTGTTGGGCACGGGGACTCAGTAAACGAGATCAGGACGCAGCCCTTGAAACCATCACTGATTGCATCAGCCAGTAAAGTTAGTAATCATTAAATCTACGTTGACAAAGACCAAAGAACTGATTTTTTACAGAAACCCATCACCGCAGGACGAGTCTGTTCGTCTTTGGAACATAGAAACAGGCATCTGTGTCTTGATCTTTGCTGGTGCCGGCGGGCACCGAAATGAAGTACTTAGTGTTGTAAGTATCAAAATTCTTCTAGAAAAGCCTTAAAATTTCCTTCTCATTATTGATTTTAAGTAGGGTCTGCGGATGATGACAAGTTCATCATGGTAGGATTACGAGTCTGAATTTGTCTGCATATTGAATGAATAGGACAAAAATCATCATTGTGGTCATCATCCTAGCCACAGAGAAGTCACAAAGGCGATGATTACTCATCATCACCGTTTGTCATCTGAAAGAATAGAAATATGGAGAGTGACAAGAGCACGGAGTTATCATTGTCATCTGTCGTCTATTCTCAGAGTTGATTACATGACTTGTAACAATTAGGGGTATTTTTCTAGTTTCATTTTCATAGGTTTCCAATCCCTATATGAAGGTTGGTAAACTTATCGTCAATTTGAGTTTGGTTTTCTTTTCATCCTCAGACTCCTAGGATGGCAGATTCGTCCCATCATTATTTTCTCTTCTCTCCCTTCTGTCTCCTCTCCTACTATCTCCCTTCCACTCCCTATCCCCCCTTTGCTATGCGGTTCTTCACGCCGAAAATTAGTAACTAACTGATATTTTATGTGTAGGATTTTCATCCCTCTGATATTTATCGAATTGCAAGCTGCGGAATGGATAATACTGTGAAGATTTGGTCCATGAAAGGTGGCTACATTTATTTATATTGCATATATGGTTCCTTTTCTGGACATAGAGAGAGATAAAAAGAGATTTCAATAGAATTAATGCACATATGTGTTTGAGGTAGATAGATGGAGAGATAACAGATATATAGATAGATAACAAATAAATTGATAGAGTTGGATATAACTAACAGAAATATTTTTGAGGTAAGAAGATAGAAGATTACAATATTATAATGCATATATGTTGGAGAGAGTGAGAGATAGACAGATTTGGATATCAGGGAGGCAGATAGGAAGAGAGATTTCAATGGAAATAATGATAGATATATAGAGAGAGTTGGGTAAATTTAACAGATTGCAGTATTATAATGCACATATGATGGCAAGAGTGAGGGATAGATAGGTAGACAGATATATTTGGATATGAGGGAGACAAATAGAAAGAGAGATTTCAATGGAAATATGGAATTCACGTTAGAAATAGAGATTTAAAAGAAATAATGGATATATAATTAACTTAGGGAAGGATAGATAAATGGATAAATAGAGAGATATGGATAGAATTAATTGATATAGGTTAGAGATAGGGAGATAAAAGATGTGTAAGAGAGGTATGTTCTAGCAGAGTAACAGACATATGGATGGTGAGAGAGAGAGAGAAATAACACATGTGAAAGGGATACTTACAGCAGGTTAGTATAATTTGTGTGTTTCCCACAGACTTTTGGCCCCATGTTGAGAAGTCATTTACGTGGACTGACCTTCCTTCAAAGTTTCCCACCAAATATGTGCAATTTCCTGTAAGATTTTGATTTCTACTTTACTTTTTAACCAAAATGCGGCTGTTGTAATTCTGTGTCAGTGTTTAGGTGTTCATCGCTTCAGTTCACTCCAACTATGTCGACTGCAATAGATGGCTTGGCGATTTTGTTCTCTCAAAGGTGGGAGTTTGAAGTTCTGTTCATTTCTTTGTTTATTGAATTTGGTTTACTATTGTTTTATTGTATAATTCTATCAGTTTCTTTTGTTGATGGCTTCATTGGCGTTTATTAGATGTTATCCGCAGTATGATTTTTTTCATGGCTGCCATTTTTTCATCTTCATGGGAGATGTAGGTTCAAATAATATAGATTCTCTTACTGTAGATAAATCTCTCAAAAGTCCCGGTCCCTGATTGACGATTATGTAGTTTTTTTGGGTCCTGGTGAAATCCTTAAGTTTCATTCTCTCAAATGTGGGAGTTTCAAGATCTTTTCTTCTCTCTATTAAAAATTTTGTTTACTAAGTTGTACTGTAGGATTCAATCTATTTTAGTTCTTAGTCTTTTATTAGGAGCGTTTTGGGCATTTCAGCTCATTATGGGGCATTTTTGACTTTTATGAAAAAATAGTTTTTTGCACATAATATCTGTAAGAGACAGTCCTTTAAGAGAGATTGCAGCCTACTGTTGTGTGATTAATGGAAAGAGAAAAAAGAAGAGAGAAGAATTTGGGGCAAGAAGGAATCCTTTTTATTGCTGAACTGGGCCCCCTTTTATAGAAGAAAAAACTTCACTTGTTAGAAAGGGAATATTCCTAAGGAATATTCCCTGTTTCCAACGGTCATATATTTTGAATATATGACTGTTTGAAACAGAGAGGTCCAGCTGCTTTTAAAGCAGCTGGACTCTCCAACGGCTGGGTTTCAGCCGTTGGAGAGTTGGGCCTGACTATGGTCAGGCCCAACATATATTAGGCCCTACTGGGCCTAATATATGGGCCCTACTGGGCCTACACTAATGGGCCCTTAATGGGCCCTTAGTGGGAAGTTAGGCGGCCCATGTTGGGCCTGAAGTAGTTATTTTTATTAATATCTCCTAGGGTTAGGCTATTACAGAGTACAAGGCCTCGGGCCCATTAGTTAGCTTAAACCCTACTAAGTATCCTCCATGACCTAACATGTTGTCTTCTCTATCTTCTCCGTCACACTGCTCTCTCTCTCTGTCCCTAAAAAGTTATTCCTTTACCAATACTTACATCAAGGTCTCATAGTAAGAAAATGGTTTTAGGTAGTGAATTTACATTCAAAGATTCTCCACCTCGTTTCTATTCTCTTTCTATGCACTGCCTCTTTCTCACTTACATTCCCTTCCACTCATTTGTCAAACGGAACTGCCGGTCTTTCTCAAGAACTACTTTTGGAGATAAAGTGCAGAAGTAAGAGAAAGAAGGAAGAGAATTTAGGAAGCAAATGCAGAGAAGGGAACAAAACCAAAACTCACGAAAAACAACAAGGTTCCTGATACACATTCTGAGTATCAAGCCCAAATGATGAATCTGGAATGAATCTTGAATTGCAGTTCCTCTAGGGTGTAGTCAGTACCAGAATCCAGAACAACAGCAAAGTGTGCCAATGTCACTCGAACAGAAGAAGAAGAAGAAGAAGAAGAAGAAGAAGAAGAAGAAAGAAGATAGATGGAGAAGGATCTCCCTCCAGGTTGATCCTCCGGCCGCGAAGGTCTGCTGCCCAGCCTCCAGTCTCTCCGACCGTCTGATCTTGAAACAACCACTGTGCCTCTTTTCTCACTCAACTTCCTCCTTTTAGGGTCTATCACGTGCGGGCCCCACATGTGTTTGTGACTTACTTTCGTGGTCTTTTGTCGTCTCCAATACTTTTTGTGTGAAGAATGTATCAGTTTCCTGCCTTTATGTAGGGATTAGAATCATAAGAGAGAGAAATCTCAGTAATACCCCTACTTTTAACACTTATCACGTTATTAATAGAAATTGTTGTCAGTTACAAGTTAGTACAATAGCGGACGTTGTTGTTGTTTCTGTGAATTTTGGAAGCATTTAAAGTTCTCAATCAGAGAAACATTTTATATTTCTAGCTATCTCCAAAGTGGGAATAATAAGAACCTCAGTATTTGTTGAAAACTGCAGAGTGTTGACAATGAAATTGTTCTATGGGAACCAAAGACCAAGGAACAAAGCCCAGGAGAGGTGAATATTCATTCATGATTTTTCTTGAGTTATATTTGATCATATTGAGTTTGACTTATTGACATCTCAGGGCTTTTATCCCTTTTTGTTATACAATTCATATTTATTGTTTTTTTTTTCCTCACAGGGCACCGTTGACATTCTTCAGAAATATCCAGTTCCAGATTGTGATATCTGGTTCATCAAGTTCTCATGTGATTTCCATTATAACTCTGCAGCTATAGGTAACTGTTTCCTAGTTTTCTATTTTTTAGTTTAGTTTGAATGTTTACAAAGTACAATATCGTAATTTTCAAAACTATCTTATGAAGCGTACTGCCACCGTTCAATGCAAGAAAAATTTTCTGAAATAAAATCTTCGATTCAAATATTTTAGGGGAATTGTGACCCAACTTTTAAGAGATTGAGATTTCGGTAGAGATAATAGCATAGAACTGGTTTTTGAAATTTTACTCAAAAAATAAAATAAATGAACATTTTCCTAATCCTTCTTAGAAATTCTCTCATTCACAATGATTATGATATTAATTACAATTAGAAAGGAAGTGTCAGTGTCACCTAAAAGTTAATACTTAGCTGAAAGTTGCCAGTATTTTTTTGTTATTATTATTTCTTGTCCTTTACCTCGTCAGATAAAGAACAAAAAGAGCTTATCGTTTTCTTTTTTTGAAAAATGATTTAAGGAGGACACCTGACAAAGCGATAACCACCCAAAGGTACATGTGGAGAGAGCTAAAGCTCTCCTCTTACATGGTCAACCCCTCCCTTATCTGTTTACACCTCAATGGAACCATAATGCCATGAGGCCCTCGACCTCGTGGGTGAGCCCATCCTTGGACCCCTGGCACCCCCTAAATATTGCCTCATTACAGTGTAGCTATATTTCCCAGAGCATTGTGATTGCTCGGCCCCCCTCTTTCCCTCCTAGGGCTCCCTCTCCTTATGAACTCCAAAAAGTCCACCTCCGACGTCGCGTTCACCGCCAGCTGTGCTTGAGTGGCCCAAATAGAGCGGGCGAAGGGCACTCAAAGAATAAGTGGTTGCAGTCTCCTTTGCTTATCATTTTGATGGATCTGGTTTATATTTCCCGAAAAGATATAGTTTTATTTTATCAAGTATTTTTGTATGTTTTTTATTTTATGTCAGTTCCTCTGCAGATAAAGAAAAGTGACTGGCGCATTGCTTAGATGGATCATAATAATTCTTCATGCAAAGATATAGTTTTCTAAGTTCGGCAATCTTTTATGGATGTGCCCTCAAGCCTATGCCTAATACCGAAATGTGGTTTTTGAGTTTGGCTCTAAAATAAATGGACTTGTCCTCTTATCCGCAGTAGATACCTCACTTGCATGGTGGTTATAATGATAATTATAAGAGTAATAATTGTAGAGCTGGATTAAAATCCTCTTTTGTTGATTATTCCCTACAGGAAACAGGGAGGGAAAGATCTTCGTTTGGGAACTCCAGTCTAGTCCGCCAGTTCTAATTGCAAGGCTAGAATCTCCAATCCTTTTTTTTTTTTTTTTTTGAGAATCTCCAATCCTTAAATTCGTATTTTTATCAGGCGCTTACCTATCCATCCATCGACATGATCATGTTTTTTTTCCTCACTGACTTTAACTTCGCCCATCATTAGGCTATCTCATGTCCACTCAAAATCCCCAATCCGACAAACTGCCATGTCCTTCGATGGGAGGTACTGTTATTGGTTTTGTTGTTCTTCATGAATATGTATAAAAATTGTACACTTTTATTCATTCAAGTAGTTTTATCAATCTTGTGGACTGCAGCACCATACTTGGTTGTTCTGAGGAGGGCATGATATGGAGGTGGGATGCTGTCCAATAAGAAAGCTTGACTCTGCTTCTGGGAGACTAAAAACAAAGCTTCTCTTAGGATGAAATCATATGGAGGCAGGATGATAAGCAGGGAGGTAGTTAACTTTCAGCCCTTCAGCTAATTATTTTATGCAGAATCATCATGTGTCTTTCTGCTACGTTCCCAGGTCACATTCTTGTTTTATAACTCGATGGTTTACTGTAAAAGTAAGTAGATCTTCAGTCACTAGTGAGTTTTTCCAGGAAAGTTATTATTTCCTCTCTAAGCAGAAGAATGATGTCATTGATTAGTCACTGTAAAGAACCAAAAGAGAACAGTAAATGGCATTTATTTGACTGGATTATTAGTCTGAATTAGCATGATTTTATTATGGACATAGGTGAGATGTGCGTTGAACCATTAAGATTAGATATGATGATTATTTGAGCCACATCATTTCACTTATAAGATTGATGAGCTCATGAGGAGAAGGATTGGAAGACACTAAAGACAAGGGATGCCCACTCAAAATTAAGAATGTTGAGCTGTAGTAGGGTTGAATTGGTATCCTATGGTCTTACTTTCTCTTTTGATGTGCATTTCTCTTACTTTCTATTATGTAATGTGCACCTATCACGAGGACAAACAAGACAGATGACATCCTTATGCCTCTTCTAGAAGCTAGACATTCTACAATTAGACGTTCTACACCCTATGCAATTCCAGAACTTAAAAAAAATTCAACTCATTTACCACTTTGTTAAGATAATGGATCAGAAAAGTTGCTGAGTTATCCTAATATTGCAAGGAATTATACAAAGCATGGTGACTTTTTTGAACCCATATGTATTCTACATTGATGAACCTAACTGATGCCCCCAATTGAGGTTATATGATAACCAATCATGATTGTCAGACCCATCCCATCAAATGTAACCCAGCTTGGTTGTAGTTTTAGCCAATCGGATTCTTAAGGTGAGATTTCATCATGTTAAGGCCTTGGTCTATGCACTTGGGATATCAGATCTAATCCATGATTCACAGTCACAGATTAATTGTATTAGAAAATTTCTGCATGGGAGTCTGAAAAATCTCAAAACTCTAAGACAAATAATGAAAGAATTCTACTTTTCTTATATTATGTGATATAGCTTGAGAGAGGAGATTTCTGTTGAAGAAAAATAGAGTCAGTGAACTAGAAATGCCTTCATCATGCTACTTTGAAAAGAATGGTCTTCTCTGGGTGTTTCTAAAAATAAGTTTTGATACTTCTTTTATTGGGCTAACTAAGAGGATGAGAATGTGTAAAAAAAAGAGAGTCTAACTTTAAGCTAGGTTAAGTGAAGAAGACAATAGATTTGAGGATCTGATTAAAAAGTTGAGTCTTAGTTGGCAAGCAAAAATATTGAATATGATTATCAGACAAATCAGATTATTCTCCTGAAAATAGGTCTTTGATTAAAAATTATTTAAGTCAAACATTGAGGAACAAAAAAATACCTTTTTTTTTTCTTGCTACACCTCATTACCGCATTTGCTTGTAGCCAGGGCGTACCCCTGGCTTGCCCATGCTTTGTAAAGGATCGCCCTAATCCTACAAAGATAGATCTCATGTCCATGTGGAGGGGAAATATTCAGATAAACACAGCATAGAAATATCACATTTGGGGATAATGGAGACAAATTCACAAACAGATAAGGGGATATTGGCCCAATGGACCCATTAAGGCTTCCCCAGATGGTGATGAATATCCTCCAGACGACTATGGTCTGGAGTATTTGGTCATGTTTCAAGGGATGTCATCAAATTGAAGTCCTCTTTAACCTATTTTTTGATTCCTTAAGTCAACTAAAAATTTAGCATAATCATGAAAAATAAAAAAACACGATTGCATCTGATAATTCTCTGTCTTTAAGGATGTTATAAGGTCTAAGGAGCCTATTGAATCCATTGGGCCAATATCCCCTTATATGTTTGTGAATTTGTCTCCATTATCCCCTAATGTGATATTTCTGTGTTTGTCTGGATATGTCCCCTCCACATGGACATGAAATCTATCACTCCATTAATTACCCAATATTTATTTTGTTTTCACATCTGTTGTGGCTTATGATATTTCCCCTTAGTGATGCTCCCCTTTAGGGTGGTAGGGCTCCTTGCATCTCCCTACCTTTGGTTTTACACTTCCTACAGTCATGGTGAATTATAATTTTAAAATATTAGGTAAGGGATAGACTTGGATTAATTGACATCCGATGATGAGTGAATTATCTGAAGATAATTGGACATGAATCCCAAGGTGGTGCAGATACCTATGTAAGTTGAGTGCAATATTTCTCGATGCAACACAAACCCACATTATAAAGCACTTCTCGTTACCTTTTTATCTCATGCACTTACATAACTAAAAATCTCTCTTTATGTTTATCCCTCAATAAAAAATATTGATTTCTATCCAAGCATCCTGGTTTATTTATTCTTTAGTTCTCATATTCTAAATTCATTTTTTCTTTCTCTAACTCAACTTATGTATTTTTTCAATCTACGTACACATATATTTCACCCTAATCCAGTTTCCTTATCTGCCATTTCACTTGGTATCCCTAGTTCATGTTCAAAGCTCAATTTGTAAATAATTCACAGTATAAGTATTTCAAAGTCCTTAAATTAATTACATTTTTCAGCTTCGCAAAAAATACCTTCACGTTCACGTCACTTCATACTCTAAGTTAAGAGCCCAAATTGAATCATATGCCTCTTATCTCAATTGAAAAATAAATATTATTGGATAAGAAAGATATTCATGAATCCTAAATAAGGCATGAAATTATGCATATTTTACCTTCATCTTTTCAAGAATTTTCATCTCATGCATTAAATGGAGAATTTGATAAAACAATAAAATTTCAAGTATTTTTAATTATTCTACAAATCCTAATTCTAGGATCTTCTAGACGAACCCAATCATGGCAGCGGGAGACCCTTCTGGCAGCGACAGGAGAAATAGGAGCATGACAGCCTTCTAACTGCTAACAACAATCGGGATGGCTATATAAGAGCTTTATGACATAATGAAAGTGTACCAGTACGGAGGAGAGTGACATGGATGCATGGCAAAGTCAGGGGGTGGTGAATGGCACCCCATCCTCCTCCGCTCGAATCAGGGCATTACGGTGAAGTGCCGAAACTTTTATTATAAATCTATCCTTGAATCCTTGTATTAATCTTAGTTTTGATTTCAATCCCATTGAAAACCTGATTCTGAAATTTAATTCATAGTTTTGCGTCTTTGAGACATTTTTACAAATACTTGCCAGGCATCGAGAAACTTTTTCTCAATTTATCTTACTTTCTCCCTATTTTACCTTATAAAAAATACTAAAATTACTTATTATATATAAGAACTTCTATAAATTGTATCTTATTATTGTAAACTACCCCAAACCATATGAAATTATACAGATTTGTCTTTATCTCTTATGAATCCTATCTGAATTCTCTTAGCCTCCCTCTCTATGTCTTATTAACTAAACGCCTCAAAATTAGATAATATCTATACTCTGATCTGTCTCTCTTAAGCTATTAGCATATATGACTCTTTTTTACCTCACTAATATATATCTAATTAAATAATCTCTTCCCTACCATCATTACTAAGAAAACACTCATATTGACTAACCCCCTACTTAATCATATTTCTTCACTATAATATTATTTAAATAATAACCTCCTAACTCCTTTAAATAGTATCTTACTATTCTATTTATCTCACTAACGTTCTATAATTTTTCCACTACCTACATTAACATCACCATAATTATAGTACCATTAATTCATTTTGAATATCTTACTTCTTTATTAACTCAAGTATCTATAAAAAGCTATAAATAATATCTAATATTCTCTCTTTCATCTCCAGTTCTCTCTCGCATCATTTAATGCTCATAACTATTGCATATTATATTAGTTCTTGCATCCATTTAACATTTCCCCCACCTAATAGTTACTTATCACTTACTATATTCACTGTCATTATTATTGTTATCAATTCTTTTTAACTGCAACTCAACTATTAAATTCCCCTCTAATGGCCATTCCCTGTGGAGATGAGCTCGCTCCTACTATACACTTGAGTGAATTTTCTATTTTATCAAATTTATTTGATTTAGGCCAATTAAAATTAAAATGACACTAAAATTAAATCCATGATGTGCCTTCATCAAATATCCAATACTTTAGCATATTTAAATTATATTAAATTTGTATTCATTTCATTGATTGTATTCAGTTATCCTTTATCTTATTTTCCTCCATTATTATAATAATTAGCTCTAATATCCTCTTAATTAAGGCTCAATTATAGTCCAAGTAATAGTGCAGATATCATATATCAGTATAGATTCCATTACCCTTTCAAAACTAATGGATATCCATGTGAGATATCACATATTGAATACCAAATATGGTATGGATATTGGTATCATAAAGGATCTTGATACTAAATAAGTTAAATTTGTATATACATTTTTATTCAGACATTACACTTCTGCTTTGTGAATTATCCTAAAAAGGCTCATTATTCAATAAAAATAATGACACATTTATTTCAGCTATTTTAGTAAATTATGAAATCAATTTAAAGTACTCATTTTTGTCGACTATTACATCATATTAGCCCCCTCATTATTAATTTGATTATTTATCTATGGATGTGTGAGCTAATATCTAAACATTCAAAGTTCTTATGTAATGTATTATTATTTTAAAACAATTGTTTAACATAAAATTGAAGCATGTTTTTTCATATGATTTATTTTAAAATAATATTAACCACGTGAGCTCATTGGTTTAATTTAATTAAGAATGTATTAATGCACAATGCAATATTGAAAAAAGAGGTTGAAAACTCTTCAAATCATTAGCCAGAAATTATTGTTGTATAAATATTATACTAGAATCATGCATGCATGAGGTAAGACTGACTACTTGTGAAATACTTCAATTTTTAAAAAGTAATTTCATCAATTTTATTGATTTATCCATTTATTTTATATATTACATAGGTGCATTCATTAGATGAGTTGACCTATTTACATATCAAGGGATGATGTAATATTTGAAACTTTAAAATTCTTAAATTACTGGCTGAAGTATTTTTTAAAATTTTAAGGTGTGATTGATTTTACGAGTTATTGAATTAGTAAAATATAGATATTGGGAATTTATTTATTAACCAAATTACCATCATACATATACAAGAAATTAAATACTTTTCCAGTTTTGAAGTTAGGAAATTACTTTATAATGTTTTTTAATAAATTATATATAAAAAATTTATGGATTAAAAATAATATTAAATTCTACCATATTTCTCAGTTTTTTAGTAATAAACCACTATGGTGCACTCAATGGATTAATTTAGTTATGAACATACTTATACACGAGGTAACATTGATGAGCTAATAACTCCGTAATAATGTATTATTATTATTATTTAAAATATTCAATACATTTAAGATTCTAAAATCGTGAATATTTTTTAATTGATTTATTGAATAAATAATACATTACACATTATATTAATTGGATTACCAATTTGATAATCCATGATTTAATAGCTGACACTTTATACACATTAGCAAGTCGTCAATGGATGAAAATTTTCAAAATTATTAAAATCTTTAAGAAACGCCAAGGCCAAAAGTTATTAACCAAAAAATACAGGCTAATAATGTTGAACACATATAACCTGGATCCGTTTACCCTATCACGAAACAAACAACTCAATTGGAGACTGGTATCCTCGATCTATTGTTAAGGGAAATAAGAAACTATGAGAAAATAGTGAAATTGGTGTTTATGATATTTAGAAGATCAGAATCCAGCCAAAAGTACAATGACTTACCCTGAGTCTGATGAAAGCAACTCAATGATCCATTGACCTACTTTTAATCTTATTTAAAGCTGATCCATACAGATTTTGGACACAATCTTTATCCCAGTACTAGTGGCCTACTTTTAATCTTAACAGAAGGTGATGGAGAGAAAATAATTTGGAGTTCTCTATCATAAGCCATCATTGACTCATTCAATTTGGCATAAAGCATTGACCCCTAATGAACTGGGTCCATTTTAGCTGCTGTCGTGACAGCCCCCTTATCTCAAAACAGTACGTTGTAGTCGTCCATCTTTGATTTCTGGTCAACCCACACAACCTCCATTGAAAATCACCCCTTGTGTTGCAACTGCCTAACCCAAGAGACAACTTTATGGTTATTCAACTAAATAAACATAATATCAGTGTAAAGCCTCAATCCTTCAACTTTGTATAACCCTTGTTGTGAAAAGTGTGGATCCTTCATTGATGATGTTTCATGTCTCTATGGTGATTTCAAGCATATTTTTTGTACTTCAAATGTGTTGGATAGTTCACATCCTACTATCCACCACGTTGTTCTTGCTGCAGAGCTCAATGTAATGCTAATGTCATTAAGTAGAGTTAATGATGTGTGAGGATTTACTGAACTACACAAAAAAATTATCACAGCTTCAACACAATGTTGCCTACGGTGACAAAGCAATGTAGTGAGGATTTACTTTCCTCAGTGTCCACTTGGATGTTAAAGTCACTATCACAATTGTCACTTGACATATTATCATCGCCTTATTCCCCTTGGGATTTTGTGGCTGGTACTGTAAAGGAGTTCATCCTTCTAAGTCAGCTGTATCAGCCACCTCCCCAGCCAATGGGATTTAACTTAATATTATATTCAGTATGATAATTAGTTCCTAGAATTATATATAGGATTAGAGAAACATAAGATATAGGATATATGACTATGATTAAATATAGATAAACCATTATAATGGCTGTGATTTAACCATAGAAAGTGACCATTATATATGGTATTAGGAATATGAACATATTTCCAAATATGATGTGTGGCATATGATACTTATTAAAAACCTTTCCAAATATTCTCCCCTCCTCTCTCTCTCTTTAATTTGCTTCTTCTCGATCTTGAAATACTTTCATGTATGGCATTGAGGCTTTGAAACGCTTGCTCAATGATTCAAGATCTGGGCAACACAACCTGTATCATTTGCACTAAAATGCTATCAGGGGCTATCTACCGGGATCAGACAGAATCAATTGTCAGACAGATAGAAGAATTGAAAGTCAACATCTTGATGTTTTCATAACAACAAAACCCTATGTTTTATTTTTAAAAAAATATTCTTAATGTTTTTATATATTAAAATATATATGATATGATACATAGTAACCCAATATCTAATGATGGTATCCTTTAACATTATCCAATTTTCAATGCGCTTATTGGTAACGATAATAATATCTCGTATTGATACTGATAAAGGTAGTCTAGTATAGACGTAATTATCTAGTATCTGATATTGGTGTGTGATAGAGAGAAATTGAAGATTTTGTGATTGCTATGGGATCTTTGTTGGCTCTTCCCTAATATCATATCCAATACTAAAGGTGAAACCTAATGTTAATTTTCATTGGTCATCATATGAGGCATTAGGAGAATGATTAAGCCAAACTACATGGTTAATTTTTAATGTCGTTGTGATTTAATTTTCCCAAATAAAACAAAAATTATGATTATAGAAAAATCGCTCACGTTTGTATAATGGGAGTGAGCATGTTTGCACAGGGACTACCTTTTAGAGGTGAATTTAATACTTAAGTAAGGCTAATAGAGAATTTAGGATGAGAATAAGGGTAGTTATAGTGGTTAATTATAATGTGAGTAAGTGAAGTAATAATAATAATAAATATAGTGAAAGGTAAGTATGCAAAAAGAGGTAAATAGGGAAGTGGATAAATTAGGATTATATATGATATTAAATTATTATAAGTTATGATATCAAATAGTAGTGAGAGGAAGATGTAAGATGATTCCATGTTGGCACGCTTTCGATGTGTCCTAGACCTTTTTGGGCGCCTTCCTGAGACAGACTGGCTGCCCTAGAGTTTACACCAACTCCAATGTGGCTGGACAAGCCGCCAAAGGGTCTCTTGTGGCCATCTGAGTATTGATCAGAAGAGCTGAAATTTAAGGCCTTTAAGGCCCTTTTAAGCCCTTTGGAGGGCCTCTAGTAACTGTAGATGAGTTGTTCTGTCCATGGGGGTCCTCTAGGGGCCATAGGATCACTCATGCAGTCCCTTCCCCCCTCGACCACCATGCAGCCATCTTAGGCAATGACCAGTGGTGGAGATGGATGGATCCGCCCCTGGCCGTTCAATCTTCTTCACAGGAAATCCAATGACTATGATTAAATTGCAGCTGAGGACCCCTTTTAGATATGGTGCACCCATGAGCCACATCAGTGCCCTGTCATCAGCTTCATCATCCTTTTTCTCCATTATGATTCACTTATCGAAGGGTCTTGACATCCTCAAAAAAATAGGAGTAAGATGTAACGCAGACCGTCCAATCCTGCTTATGAATATTGCATGGTTACGATTAAAATGCCACTTCTTTAAGGACCCTGCCATCCTGCTTTATGATGCAGGCTTTGGGCTGTGTTGGCTCGAAGCCGGTAAAGCTTTATTTCTATTTATCTTGAGATCGTGGTCCCGTTGGGCCATGATCCAGATTGTCCCTTGTCAGCCTGGCCCGATGTAAATCTGAAAGAAACAATTAGGTATGATCCCATATGGGAAAATGTTAGAAAAATGATAGCTATATAAATCTGATTAGAATAAAATATATGAAATAAAATGCCATCTCCCTGGCTTGTGCGTGTGGGCTACTTCTGCGCTGGGCTTCTGTGGGCTCCCTTTGATGGGTCTTCTTGCCCTTGGCTTTGAGTGTATTCGTGGTTTCCGGCATTGCTATTGGGACATCGGTCCTAGTGAGATGCGGGCAGGCTTGAGCACTTTGCCCTCACCTGGATACAGCTTGCTAGCTGCCTTTGCAGCTGGAACCAGTTTTTTCGATATATATATATATATATATATATATATATATATCTGTCTCTCTCTGTGTGTGTATGTGTTTCTTCTTACTGTTATATTTTTACTCATTTTGCATGATAATGATATGACTTCTAAATTATGAAAAAATGACAGGAAAATATATTGCTTAACCAAATGCTCCATTTAACGCATGAGATGAAAATTCTTATAAAGGCAAAGGTAACGTTATTAGAAATGATGCCAAAATGGCCTTAAAATATGTATGATTCCATGGCTCATTTTGGGTTCATTAGAATGCTCAATCATTTGATTGACATTTACCTTTATTTACCAATTTTCCCTTATGATCTGACCTAACAGTTATGTTTACCAAGAGCTATATTAGTCTTATACATGTAGTGATTGTGACCAAATATCTGGTGTCAGTACATCTTTAAACTTCAAAAAATATTATTATTGAACTATCAAATTAAGAAAATAACCTCAAAACCTCATTAAACTTTGATCCTGAAATTCCAATTGATCTATAATTTTTAGGAACCATAAAGGGCATGACTATGTTTATCTTAAAGACGTAAGTTCTAAAATCTAAGGGTTTACCTATTTCATGAATTTCTAAAAGATAATTCCTTCAAATGACTAAAGATATCACAAAATCATCAAATTTCATTTCCAAATCATATATTTCGTCATTGTTTGAAAGCCTGAGATAGTCTGGACATATTCTCATGGTTGACCATGAATCGACTGAAGCCTAATTTCATTGTCAATAGTCCATCTAGTTTTTAGGATAAAGCCTAATTTCATTGAGGTGATAAAGCACTCTGTTGAACATTCATCAATACACAAGAACATTAAATCAAATGACCTAGCATCAAATCTTCAAAAGTTAGTATATCTGCATACTGTTCAAACATCTGGCTAGTTATTTGTTTCTTGAAAAACTCCCAAAGCAAAAAATACAGACAACATGTCTCTAACCAGTCCCTGTAAGTTAACGACTGACCCATTAATTTGCAAAATAATAGTATATCATGAGTAACAATTAAACTCTTGAGGGTTATTTGTTTTCTTGAAAACATGGAGAATATAGAGAATTTCAAATCAGGGACTCTAAGTTAACTGACTTAGCAATTAATCTTCAAAACTTAACTGACTTAGCTATTAATATTAAAAAGTTAACTGACTTAACTATTAACATTCCAAAAACAAAAATATGGAGAATTTTTAATCAGGGACTCCGAGTTACTACAACATAAATAGATGAAACATCTTCCTGGTTATTTGTTTTATTGTAAGACTCCCAAAGCAAAATATATAGAATTTCTAACTAAGGACTTTAAATTAAACAACTTACCCATAAATTTTCAAAAAGTTTGTACATCATAATTAATAACGAACTGTTATTTTGGAAATCTCCCAAAAAACAAAAAAACATAGAGAATTTAATCAGACAATTTAGCTTAAATGATTTACCCATCAAATTTCAAAATAGTTTGTACAACTTGATTAATAATGAAGGATATCGCGGGTTTTTTATTTTCTTGTAAGGTCCCAAAAGCAGAATAAATAAAAATTCTAACGACTAAAAAAATCAACTTGCCGTTGACTCGAGGGTAAATTCACCGGAGGCAAACACGTTGACTTTATTTATATTCCGGTCGTCAGATCGCTTTCATTTTCCACCTGCCCTTTCTGTCTTTCTTCCTTTCTCTCTCTCTATCTCTCTTTCATTTTCTCTCTCTCTTTCTCTCTCTCTCTCTCTCTCTCTTTCATTCTCTCTCTTTCTCTCTCTATCTCTCTTTTATTTTCTCTCTTTCTCTCTCTTTCTCTCTCCATCTCTCTTTCATTCTCTCTCTTTCTCTCTCTCTCTCTCTCTCTCTCTCTCTCCCTCTCTATCTCTGTTAATCTCTCTTTCTCTCTCTCTATCTCTCTGTCCCTCTCTCTCTCTCTCTATCTCTGTTTCATTTTCTCTCTCTATCTCGATCTCTCTTTCATTTTCTCTCTCTTGCTCCCTCTCTCTATCCGTCTCTCTTTTCATTTTCTCTTTCCATCTCTCTCTCTCTATCTCTGTTTCATTTTTTCTCTCTATCTCCATCTTTCTCTTTTCATTTTCTCTTTCCATCTCTCTCTCTCTATCTCTGTTTCATTTTTTCTCTCTATCTCGATCTCTCTTTCATTTTCTCCCTCTTCCTCCCTCTCTCTATCCGTCTCTCTTTTCATTTTCTCTCTCCATCTCTCTCTCTCTATCTCTCTTTCATTTTCTCTCTCTATCTCGATCTCTCTTTCATTTTCTCTCTCTTTCTCCCTCTCTCTTTTCATTTTCTCTCCCTATCTCCCTCTCTCTTTCATTTTCTCTCTCTTGCTCCTTTCTCTATCCGTCTCTTTTCATTTTCTCTCTCCATATCTCTCTCTCTATCTCTCTTTCATTTTCTCTCTCTATCTCGATCTCTCTTTCATTTTCTCTCTCTTTCTCTCTCTCTCTCTATCCGTCTCAGTTTTCATTTTCTCTCCCTATCCCGATCTCTCTTTCATTTTCTCTCTCTTTCTCCCTCTCTCTATCCCTCTCTCTTTGATACTCTCTCACTTTTCATTTTCTCTCTCTCTAGCACTCTTTATCTCTCTTTCATTTTTTC
Source organism: Wolffia australiana (assembly GCF_029677425.1). Taxonomy (NCBI): domain Eukaryota; kingdom Viridiplantae; phylum Streptophyta; class Magnoliopsida; order Alismatales; family Araceae; genus Wolffia; species Wolffia australiana. The sequence continues at coordinate 15,106,059 of NC_135843.1, read as the reverse complement.
TTTCTATCTTTACCTCTCTAACTCTCTTTCTCCCTCTCTCTATCCGTCTCTCTTTCATACGCTCTCACTTTTTCATTTTCTCTCTCTATCTTTCTCTCTCATTCTTCACTCTCTTTTTCATTTTCTCTCTCTATTTCTATTTCACTCTCTCTCTCTTGTATTCATTTGCACTCTCTCTCTCTATCTGTCTCTCTCTTCTCTCGCTCTCTCTGTTTCTCTTTCACTCTCTCCCTCTTTTTTTTCTCTCTCTCTCTCTCTCTCTCTCTAAGTAGGTGGTTTTACTTGGCGACGACTCCACGACGGCGACGATGGCGTCCGCGTCGACGTCGGACGACGCCGGACAGGACGAGCTGGCGGAGGCTCTGAGCAGGATTCTCAACGTTCTCACCGGATTCCAGAAGAAATTCATCCTGTACATAGGCGGAGAGGTGTTTTTTTTTTTTTTTTTTTGTGTTTTTGTTTCGTTTTATTTGGTATTTTCTTCGTGATTCAGTCATTTGTTTTGATCTTGTGTCATTGACGGCATGAAATTTGATCTTTGCTGTAAGTTCGTACTGTACATCAAATTTGACCTTTGCCTTTCCTTTTTGTTTTCGCCGTTCTTGTTCCATTTTATTTGTTCAATCCTCGTTATTCAGTCATTTGTTCTGATTTTTTGTCGTTGACGGTATGAATTTTGATGTGTACGGCAAGTTCCTGCTTTACATCGGCGACGAGTTGCCTTCGATTTTTGTTTATGTTCGTGTTCCGTATTATTAGTTCGATCCTCGTGATTCATTCATTTATTTTATTTTTGTGTTTGACGGTATGAATTTGATGTTTCCGGCAAGTCTTCGTGCACATCAGCCATGAGTTGCCTTCGGTTTTTATTTCCCTTTCTTCGCCATTTTATTTGTTCAATCCTTGTGATGCGTTCATTTGTTTCGATTTTCATGTTTGACAATGTGTATTTTAGGTTTGTCGTAATTGCTTTAGGTTCATACTAGTTTTCTTTCAAAAAATAGAGTAATTATGGAATGAATCCCAAGGAGAATGCTTACGTGCACATGAATCCGAGGTCGCGTAGTAGTTCTGCAGTAGAATTAGTTCGATCCTCGTGATTCATTCATTTATTTTATTTTTGTGTTTGACGGTATGAATTTGATGTTTCCGGCAAGTCTTCGTGCACATCAGCCATGAGTTGCCTTCGGTTTTTATTTCTCTTTCTTCGCCATTTTATTTGTTCAATCCTTGTGATGCGTTCATTTGTTTCGATTTTCATGTTTGACAATGTGTATTTTAGGTTTGTCGTAATTGCTTTAGGTTCATACTAGTTTTCTTTCAAAAAATAGAGTAATTATGGAATGAATCCCAAGGAGAATGCTTACGTGCACATGAATCCGAGGTCGCGTAGTAGTTCTGCAGTAGATCATGAACGTGTATTCTTTCAAAAAAATGATGAACGTATATTTACAGTCCATGCAGTTTACTGATGAAAGGTCAAAACTTTGATAGGATTTTTTAAACTGGGATGGGAAATTCTTTAACTCGGATGAGACCATTGCTTTACTGTATGGTTAATTTAGTTTTCTTTTGGATTTCGATAAATGCTAAAATTCTGAAAAAAAATCATTTTGAACAGAGATTCTATTCGTGGGTCTCTGTCGCTTGTTTGGTGGTGGCTATGTTATATTCCTGGAAATTGCTAAAAGGCACACCACAACTTGAAAACCAAAGGAGACGACAGACAAGAGAAATCGTTTCTTCCATTCAAACTGCTGGCACAGAATCTAGCTTGAACATTTCATCAAATAGAGAATTTTGTTCGTCCTCTGCAGAATCTAGTGCTCAGGATGTCGTGGATACCTTTACTGGTTCTATTAAGGTATGTTTTTATTCTCTCTTTTCTTAAACTCACTTCATTTTTGAAGGCTTTCTTTTTAACGCCTGCGCTTGCTTTGCCATGGCAGCCGACTCTCGGCCAGCTTATAAGTCGTAAACTCTGTGGAGGACGAAAGGTAATTATTTTCATTTACTCGTCTTTTCCTTTTTTTATCAACTTAGTATTAAGACATAGCTATGTCTAAAATTCATTTCTAAAAACTAAATGAAAAGTATTAAGAACCTTTCAAATACTTTCATTTCAAGAAATGAAAAGAAAGGCCTTGAATTCCGTTTTTTTCATGTTGTAGAAAAACTTAAAATGAACTTATATTGTACACCGATTTTGCTAAAGAGGCTTTGCTAACATAATTTGCACGATGTGTGTTATAAAATCCGGATTTTAAGTCTTCTATATTTTTGCTCTTGGATCCTAAGTGTCATCTATGTGGACCTCAAAGTCAATGCGGGTCAACGTCTTCCTCTAAGATTTATTGGGATATTTAAAGAGAACTGGGATTTTTTACTATTTATCATAAAATACTAAGAATCACCCTCGGTGATGAATATTTGAGTTCATTAATAGTATAGGTCAATTTCCAAAATCATACCGTGTTGAAAGTAAGAGCAATGTTGTTATCCAGAAATGTATATTGATCTATGAGAATAATCAAACTCTCCAGGATATTTTAATTTGAACAATTAAAATAAATTGGGGCTTTAGATTTATTTACAAGATCTTCTGGAAGAAAGTTTGTGAACCTGTTTCTGAAGGGGTGGTTATTTGTCCGCCTCCTTACTTCTATTTTTTATCTACCCTTGATTTTCTGAAGCTTCAATTTGGAGTGTTTGAGACTCCGACCTTGTGTCATCCTCCAACCAATGGTTTCCCAAACAAACTGAGCGATTTATGATGGGAACAGTTGAAAATTCGGCACTGAACTCACTTCTTTCTCCGCTTCTTTTTTTTCCCCTTATCTTACACATCTTCAGATCCCAATTTATTCAGAAGAAATTAGGATACTTTTTACATATTAGAGACGTTACACCAACTTACTTTGAACTACAGGGTTTTATCCAATTTCACTTTCATTTTCTGTTTTTTTATCATTGAATTTTTTCAACCGTGTTCCTCTTTGGGGCGTTTTATCTATGACTGGATAAATTCAAAAGTTTCTTTTCATTCACGAACATAAAAATAAATTCCATGGTCAGGTGACCTGTCAAATTCTTGGGGTGATACTTGAGGAGAAATCTCCAGAGGAACTCCTGGTGAGGGAGACTCATTTTTATAGCTTAAGACATCCTGGCTTGTCAAATAACAAAACTCTATTCTCAACATTGGCAGGAAAGTGCGACTGTGAAGCCCTCTATCCTTCAAGTATTGTCCGAAATGTCAAAAATCTGTGATATCTATCTCATGGAAAGAGTTCTTGATGGCCCGAGCGAGGTCTTACACTGTCAATCTCAGTCTTTCTTCTCTTGTTCTTAAATCATTTATGGCATGACTTCTGCGAGTGCTCTCTTTTTATCTGTTTTTACATTATTGGTATTTTTTTCCAGTGATGATTTATGTTTTCAAGATAATCATGATAATATCAGATTTTCAAAAAACAAAACATGATAACATCAGGCATAATAATGGGAAAACGACATGAGGTTCAGTAGGACATGAGGGAGGGTAAATGGGCCCCGGCAAGCCGGGCATGTACTATGTCACGATCATATACGTCAATAGTAATTTTGGGTTGACCGCCGAGTTCGGGTGGGCTTCCCTCTTTTAATTTTTTTTAAAAAATAATGATGGGAAAATGACAAAACTTCGCACCCATGACTTTGTCCACTTCTTTTACCTCATAGAACTATGTTCGTGTGATTTGTATTTGGTTAACGATTGAAAATTACTGGATAAAAAATTTCAATTTACTGAACAACCCTGATCATGATCCGATCAATCTGATTGAAAATCCGATACGTTCTCTTCTAAAAGGGCTTCAAATGCAACTACCAAGATCTAATGTTTCATGACAGAAATAGAAGAAACTATCATCCTTAATGATCATATATTATTGTAATTTTTTTTACTTTTTTAATGAAATAATTCTTTATCTAGCTAAAAGAAACTTCTCTATTGGCTTATACTATGCTTCAGGATTCATCATCATTTTTTATTTTTTTTGAAAGAATAAATGGAGAAATATCATCTTTTCTATTTGGGAGATATGATCAAGTGCTCATTTTCTATTGGCAATTTCATGTAGGAGAGGATCATCTCGGCTCTAGGAGATGCTGGAGTCTTTACATCCTGTGGGTTAAATGGAGAAAAAGTAAGAAATGATGTTATCTCCCTAAATTTTTATTTTTCATGGGGCTATGCACTATTTTATCTGACTTTTCCTTATATCATTAGGTGACTTTTTTCATTTCTCATGCATAACAAATACCTAAAGAGAACCTAAAAAACACCATGCAAAACGACCAAGCCTTCTTCTGTGAAAAAACATAATGATTTTTCGGGGAAAAAATCATTATGTTTTTTCACAGCCTGGAGTCTGTATTTAAAGCAAATACAGACGGAAATGTTGGACCAGTGTATTCTATGAAAAAACATAATGATTTTTCGGGGAAAAACGGTGGATGACTCATAGAGACTTTGATATATGTTCTTATTGAGGGCTAAATTTTGAGGGAGGAGAGAGAAAAGGTGTGTACCTCTGGACGATCTGCCTTGTATCTCGTCCATTGCACCAACTGCTCCATTGTGATACGTTCTTGAAAAGAACATATCAAGAAGAGGGAAACAATTCAAGACACTGTTAGATTCCTGATAAGGAGTCATCTGATAGGTCCCCTCGCTATATCTTAGCACTGAATGGCTTGACTATGCCACTAGTAGCTCTACCGGGTAAAACACTCCGCGGTAGTTAGGATCATTTAAAAATCAGATAACGCAGCTCGAATATTCCCGGTCGAAATGTAAGGCTAAACCAATCCGTAGAGATAACAAAGAAAATAGGAACTCTCCAACAAGTCTGAGACAATCGAACTAGAAGAATGTATAGCCACAGGCGAGACCGCATCGGTTCCCTCCTAGCGATGGCGATGGAACAAGTCGAATCGACCCTTCCCCCTCGAGAGAATCTCCTCGTAACAAACTTCTGGAAGAATGCCCCCTTCTGCCTCTGCTGCTCGCACTTTATTCTCTTCTACTCCCGGTAGTACTCATTCCATTAGGTGCTCGTACTCCACGCTGGCATGTGACGTAGCTTCTCCCTTATGTCGTTTGCTTTGATAAATCCTGGGGAGGACTGTATCATCATCACAAAAGACCTGGCCAACAAGGCTCTGTCAACAACTGAGCCCTAGGTGAGAAACTAGTTGATTCTTGAAAATTTGAGGGTTATAAATACCCCCTTGTAAGGGCATTAAATGTTTTCTTAAAAAAACAGTCATTAGAGATAGCTTTTGATGAATGATCATTTTCTGATTTCTTGGCGCGAGTAACAGTATCCGGCTGTCGTGAGGGCAAGAAATCCCAATTCAGAAGTTCTCGAGGGTTGTTCACCTATCTCTCTCTCTTCTTCTCTCTTACCTGTTCCATCTCTCCTATTCTCCTCTCTCTCTCCCTCATACCGTTTCTTGATTCTATTAGATCTACATTGGGATTATAACACACACATGTGACTCACTTTAAAAGGGGCAACATAATCATTCCTAATGTTGAACTCAGATTGGGAGGGAAAAGTGGCGGATTGCCTGACACTGGAGTTGCGTTGATCACTTTGCAGCGGAAGAGTGTGATGTCCAATATGGGTGGTCACTCATATCATCATTTCGTTTCTTCTTCCGTGTATTATCAAGCAATCATCTATTCGGAATTCTTCGATTACTTATTAGGAATTGGGCATGGAAATCAGTTGATTGGTGTATGTCAAGCATCTCTATTACATTCATCCTCACCAAAGCAGCCAATCATCTCCACTCTCTTGCCCACCCTCCTTAAGGGAGGCAAGTGGGGTAAAATGCCAAAAGGGAGGTCTTGATCATATCTGTGAGGGATTCGTACGTTTGAGGAGTTGCTGTGACCGAGTGAAAATGAGAACGAAAAAAGGTTTTGCTCTCTTTTCTATTTCCTCTACCCACACTATATAATCATCAGTCATTAAACGCAGGTCACAGTAGACCCACGTATTTTAAGTTGGATAAGTCATGGTTACGAGAAAAAGGGTTCAAGGAAGAAGTGAAATCATGGTGGACGTCTCAACTCGTCCAAGGCACCGCCACAATGCAACTAGCCAACAAATTGGCAGGGCTTCGCCATTACCTGATAAAGCTAAAGAAAAAGATCCGAGAAGAAAGACACCACCAAAGAGATGAAGCCTTATCGAAAGTCCAACAGCTTGATGCCACAGAAGATGCTCGGAGTTTGACAGACGCTGAACGTAACGAGCGAAAAACCTACAGAAAGGTAGTGGAAGAAGAGGACAGGAAACTAGAGATAGACTGGAGGCAACGCTCACGGCAACTTTGGCTGAAAGAGGGGGATGCCAATACTTGGTTCTTTCACTTGGTAGCGAAAGGAAAGCGGCACTCGAACCAAATACTTGCGTGCAAGTGGGGGATCAGGAATTCATTGGGTCAAAAGCTGTCGGAGGAGCATTGGCAGATCACTTCAGATTGGTAACTAAAAGAGGGGCTCGGAACCAATGGAGATGGAGCAGGAGCGCTTCCAAAGTGACGCAAGAACAATAAGAGGAGCTGGTAAAGCCATTCCACGTGAAAGAGCTTCAGGAAGCTATACAAGGATTAAATGGTGAAGGAGCGCCAGGACCCGATGGTTTCCCAGTTTTCTTCTTTAGCAAATTCTGGGATGTGGTCGGGTCTGAGGTGATGGGCACACTAGACGAGTTTCGGCGGGATAACTTTGGACTGGAATGGCTCAACATATCATATTCTTTCTACTAACAAAGCGTACGGGTGCCATCAAGGGGGGGGGCCCATCGCACTGTCGAATTCTATATACCTCATCATTGCCAAGGTACTGGCGAACAGATTAAGGGCAGTAATTGGGGACTTAATCAGTCCCGTTCAGTCGGCATTCATTCCGGGTCGACAGCTAGTGGATAGTGCGGTGGTGGCAGGAGAGATTGTATCAACATGGAAGACAACAAGACAAAGGGCTTCATTTGGAAGGTTGACTTTGCGAAAGCATATGACTCACTTGATCTGTTATCTGAAAGCATATGACCCGATGGTTTCCCATATTTCTATGGTCTGTTATGCGAAATCGTGGTTTCCCCGAAGAATGGGTGGCTTGGGTGAGGCGGTGTATTACATCCCACTCATGCTCGGTCCTGCTCAACGGCCGAGACGAGGGGGGGTGGATCCACCCACAAAGGGAAGTTCGGCAGGGTTGTCCACTAGCACCACTGTTGTTTGTCCTTGTTGTTGACACTTTGGCCACCTGCACCACTAAAGCTTGTGAGCAAGGCCTTTTGAGGGGCTTTCAGACGGCAAGCTACCCGGAGGGTATCCCATTGCTACAATATGCAGAGGACACAACATTTTTCATGGAAGGTTCGATGAAAGAAGCACGTACCTTGTAGGCTCTATTAGACTTATTTGCTGACTTCTCGAGTTTGCAACTCAATCGATCCAAGTCGGCTTTTGTGGGTTTCGGGCTTTCTTTCTTCGGAGGAGGAGCAGTGTGCCAATGCATTAGGCGTATTTTAGCTGCAGAATGGCAACCAATGGTCGAGAAAGGGGAGAAGAGGTTGGAGGGGTGGCAGAGCAAAATTCTATCAAAAGGAGGTCGTCTAGTGCTCTTGCGTTCAGTGCTTTCAGCAATTCCCATATTCTGCTTATCGGTATTCAAAATTCCAGCAGTCGTGGTAAATCGGCTGGAGGGTTTGATGCGAAGGTTCTTTTGGGGAGGCGACCGCGAGGAGGCATGCAGGAGAGTGCCCCTAGTAGCGTGGGAAATCATAAGTAGACCGGTGAAGCAAGGAGGACTGGGGATTCCTCACTTGGAATCCATGAACTTGGCCCTGTTGTCAAAATGGGTGGAGAGAATTGTGTCATCAGCAGAGGGACGAGTCTTCAAGGTCCTGAGGGACAGATATGGCTCCACAATGGATTGGGAGAGGTGCTGGGCTCGAGTTACAGGGGAATCCCCCTTCTGGAGCGGCCTATGTCAAGTTATACCCCGCATCCATGAGTTTTTTGACCCCAGACTGGGGGATGGGGCTGATTTTTATTTCTGGACGGATAACTGGTCCAATCAAGGGACCATGAAGCTGAAGTTTCCAAGACTCTTTGCCCTAGCACTGAATCCAAAGGCCAAGGTTATTGACTGTTGGGAAGGGGCTTGGGTCCCTAACCTGACAGGGGCACTATCGGATTTACGATTCGAGGAGGTATTGGGGATGCCAGAGATCCTTCTACCCCTAACCCCATCGACTCGCTCCCGAGATGGTTGGGTATGGCGGGGACAACCCTTCTCGTTGAAAGATGCATATTTGAAGATTCGGGGTAAAGCCGGGGGCGACTCGACAATCAACAAGGCATGCCACAGGCTGATAAAGCAAAAAGTTCCCCTCAAGGTGCGGATCTTCAGCTGGTTGTTGAGGCGTAAAAAGCTGGTCACACAGGTTTTTCGTGGGAGATGGGCCCCAACAGACTCCACCGTATGTCCTATGTGCACAAGTGAAGAAGACAAAGACTGCTCCCATTTTTTTTTCACGTGTCAGTTCGCTCAGAGAATATGGGCATCACAGCAGGTCCAAGGGGTGGTTATCTCCTCCAACGAGGCATTCTGGGCCTCAGCCACGCTCGGGAGATCCAGGAGCAGACTGGAGTGGAGGAGGCTGCTAGCGACATTATGGACACTGTGGCTGCACTGGAACGAGGTGGTGTTTAAGGAGAGGACGGCTTTGGTGGAGGATTTCATCCATGACATTCAGGCGCTAGTGTCATGGTGGGTTGGAGGGAGTTGAAAGGCAGACCCTCTTTGGGTCTTGATTGTATATGGTCTGTACATGACTTTCATTTTAATGGTATCAGGTAGACCACTGGCCCCGGGTGGTCTTCCATATTTTTCGTTCAAAAAAAAAAATCAGTCATTTAACAACAGCTAGAATAGCCCTAAAAGATGGGCAGCACGTGGGCCCCATAACTATATCAATGACTCCTGCCTATGTCTTACATCTAATTTTAGCTTTCTAAATCTAATTTTAGTTATTATATCCCATCCCTATTTTATGGAGCCCATTTGATTGTATTGTCCTGAACTGAGGGCAAACGATATATTTCCTTGAGGTGACGACAGGGTAGCCTTAGAAAGATCCTAGATTCCCGGCATCTGCAAACTAATGAATCCTTGTACATACAGAAGATGAGAACTTGAGAGCTAGGTTTAAAAATAATGGAGGAAAGGTTTTAAAGTTTATGCCCAGTTTTTCATGTATGAAGGAAGAGTGATGAGCAGTCCTCTCCTGTGGTCAGAACGACAAGGGCAAAATTGTCATTCTCATTGTCATAGTGGCCACCAACAATTGTCCAGGATGACGATTCACCATACTCATTGTCATCTGGAAGAGTAAATATAGAGAATGTCTATACAAAGAATGCCTATAAAATCCAAAAGGGCTATATTTTGTCACTTTGATAAAGTTATTTTTTTTGGGTTTTGGATTTTCATCTTCTAATTTCCATCTTTTGGGGATGAAAACTGCAGGTTCTTTTTTGCAGTACTGAGAACGGACGGGCTTCCTTCGTCCGCCAACTGGAGCCAGACTGGCACATAGACACGAATCCAGATATCATTCACCAGTTGACTGTACATTTCTCTCTCAACATTAAATAATTCAGTTGCTCCTTTGGAATTTCTCTCTTTCTCTTTCTTTCTCAACTTTATTTATCATTAAGTCAATGCCTTGTTAACATACATATAATTTAAATTTTCCTTTTTCTTTCAACTTTATTTTTCAGCAATTCTGAAGTTCCTATCCATCGCCATTGTTTGATTTCTTGAGTCAGTTGTTTGGCATAAGTCAACGCACAGTATGAAAATTCAGGGGGAAGTAGTAAGACTTATCGTGTAGAGAGAGAGAGAGATAACATGTGAGAGACAAAGAGATATATAATGTATTGGAGAGAAAGGAAATATTTTCTTGCTCCTAACCGTTGTTTTAGAATTTCAGAAAATATAAATTACTCATCCAACGGTTTTACAAATTATGATAGTGGGTAGCATTTTTTACGATCGTAGTGATTTTGATATCTTTTAGAGTCAAGAATGATATGGTTTCCTTGGCGCAGAGGTTCATCAAGTACCAGCTCCACATCTCTCCCGTCAAGTGGGATCGGCGGGCTGTCAATATATTCTCTGCACCCTCCTTGGAACTCTTCTTCGGCTCCTTGGAAAACACCTGAGTACTCCTCTATTCATCTCTCTCTCTCTCTCTATCTCTGTCAGTCCATTTTCTGTTTTCTCTCTTTCTTTCATTAGTTCTGACGCTGTCTGTCGGTCTTTCTCTCTTTCTTTCGCTAACACTCACCCTCTCTGTCAGTTTTTCTCTCTTTCTCTCTCTTTGCGTCTTTCTTTCTTTCATTCATAAAATCTCCCATTATGTCTGTTTGTGTCTCTTTTTCCCTCGCGCTTCGCGTATGTCTTTCTTTCTCTTTCGTTTTATTTTATTGAATTCCTTTCACTGTCTCCCTATCTCTCCCTTTCTCTCTTTCTGGATTCTATTTTTTTTGGTATAAAACTGAAATGTGGCATTTTATGAGAAGTTATTTCTCTCTCGCTTTCCCTGTTTCAAACTATCTTTCTTTCAGTCCTCAAGCCTTGAAAAATCTCTCTTCTCTCTCCAAACAATCATAACGTATCCAAATTTGTCAAGATTTTCTCTCTTTCACTCTCCCTCTAGAATTTTATTATTTTTCCTGCACTTCTCAAGATTATTCATCTCTCCACATTTATTTGTTGATAAAGTTATCAGAAGTTACTCAACTTTCTCTCTAGCTCTCTCTTTTCTCTCTTTCACTCTTTTCTCTCTTGTTGATAAAGTTGTCAAGATTTTCTCTCTTTCACTCTCTCTTTTCTCTCTTGTTGATAAAGTTGTCAAGATTTTATCTCTTTCACTCTCTTTTCTCTCTTGTTGATAAAGTTGTCACGATTTTCTCTTTTGTTCTCCATCTAGAATTTTATTAATTTTCCTGCACTTCTCAAGATTATTTATCTCTCTATATTTATTTGTCAATAAAGTTATCAGAGGTTACTCAGCTTTCTCTCTTTTGCTCTTCCTCTCCTTCTCTGGTTCTCTAACTCTTGCTCTCGCTTTCTCTCTCTAGGGTTTATGTGCTTCCACTTTCAGGAAGTGCCTTGGGAACCTCAACAGTAAAATCTAGTGGGAAAGGTCAGTAACTTCACACATGGCTTATCCCATCTTTATGTAACTTATAATTCAAACATGGCGTACAATTCCCCTACGTTTATTGCTTGTCCATGTCTCTCTCTTCGTTTTATTGAAGGTTTAAATTTTAATTATTCTCAGTTGGTATATATTTTCTACTGTGAATAACACTCGTTTCCTTCGTTGGAAATGGATGGATCGAAGCATTATTTTTTTTTGATCTATCACTCTTGTCGCTCTATTGAATATGGTAAAATGAGTTCTTATCTCTCATCATATGCCAGTCTTGCTACTTCTATAGAAGTTTGTAAAGAAACTTCATCTATGTTTTCTCTCTCTCTCTATAAGAGGGGAAAGAATTAGAGAGGGAGATGGAGAGTAGGAGGCAGATAATGAGAGAGTGAAGAGAGGGAGTAAGTGAAATGGGAAGAATGAGAGTGGGAGAAGGAGAGGGTGAGACTAAGATAGTGCAAGGTGGTGAGAATATGAAGGGGGAGAGGGAGAAAATGAGACAGTAAGAGAGTGGAAGAGAGAGTGGGTAAGAGGGAGAGAGGAAGAGAGTGGCAGAGGGAGTGGGTAAGAAAGAGGGAGAGAAGAAGAGAGTGCAAAAGTTCGAGAGGAAGTGGGTAAGAGAGAGAGAGAGAGGAAGAGAGTGCGAGAGGGAGTGAGGGAAAGAGTGAAAGCAGGAGAGAGAGAGTGAGAGCGAAAGAGAGGGCAAGCGAGGGAGGGAGAATGAGAGACGAAGGGAGAGAGGGAGAGAGAATGAGAGGGAGAGAGGAAGAGGGTGAGAGCGACAGAGAGGGTGTGAGAGAGCAGGAGACAGAATTAGGGGAAGAGCCGGGGAGAGGGAGAAGGAGCGGTCTTCGGTCTGCTTCGACGTGTGAATCGGACACGGGCTGAAACATCAAGTTCTGATTTCTCAGAATTTGTCTTTCAGTTCTTTTAAGGGTGAGGAGCCGTAATTAACTAACTCAGTGCTTAGGTCTGAAAGAAGTGAAAGCAGAATTCTTCTGATTAAAATCAGAAGTCTGGTTCAGTCCAGTCTGAAAAAACTTCGATCAGACCATGTCCTTTTCCTTCTGGCTGGGTTAGTCCATAACAGAACCCGACTCGCCTCCCTTTTAAGGGTCAATACATTGGAGCACATGAATGAGAGGGGCAGAGATGTTTAACTTTCATCTTTAGTACCCAACATAGTGTACCATTGGTAGGATATTATGACATCTGTATTTAAAATTTTAAAATTAAAATACATATTTTAAATTTATTAATCGTGCCTTTTATTTCACAGAAATTACAACACACGTGAACCTCCGTCCATGCTGCCTTACAATCCTTTCTTACTCTACTTCATGGATATGAGGTTGTCTACCACATAATTTTCTGAAAATATATTCATATCCTAGTCAACATAAATGATATTCTTTAAAATATTTGTTTGGTTCTTATCTGATGAAAACATTTGATTAAATAAGATCCAAGCTAAAAGTAGAAACTGGATACATTTACTCTGGTCCGGCAGATCACGCAGCATGTACAACACCAGTAGTGCCCTCGCCATGCATCTCACAGTGGCACAGCTGTTATTGCTAGATAAAAGCACCAGGAGGCAACTTTATTTTGCCTACTTTTATGTTGCCTCTTTATATGTGAAACAAAATGTATGAAAACCTATGGTTTTGCACCTGTTTCAAATTTTATATAAAAGTACTTTAAATTTATAGTTTTGTGCCTGTTTCTACAGTTCATAAATCTGTATGAAATTTTAATTTATGAATTAGACATCTTCTAAATTTATAGTTTATTACAATTTTTATATTTCATAAATAAGTACCAAAATTTTAATCTGTGTTTTCTAAGACTCTTTTTAGATTTAATAAAATATGTAAGACTCTTTTTTTCAATTTTTTTTCTAATTTAGATTTATTTTTATCTTTTTATCAATTCATATATGATTTATTGAGAATTTGAAAATTTATATTTTTGTGCTCATTTCAACAGTTCATAGATCAGCCTTAAGAGTTGACTAATGAATAAAAATTATAAATGTTCATATTTTACATTCATCTTTAGAATTCATAATATATATATATATATATGTATATATTTGTGAAAGTTTCAACGTGTAATTTAGATGTTTATTAGAATTTATGGTTTCACTATCGTTTCTTACATTAATAAACATTTTTTAACACTTTAGTTTATAATATGTTAACTTTTAATTTTGTACTTTGACATTCATCCTGGTACTGTAAATATGTATGACAATTCAAATGAAGGATTAATATAATTTTCTTAGGTTTCTAAATTCACATTTTTTTCTAGATTTGATAAATTTGTCTAAAATGTGTTGCATGCGTTTTATTTAGCTTTTTCAAATCTATGAGTTATGTTCAATTCTGGAATTCAAAACCTGTTTACTGCACATTTGATCAGCTCATGATCAAGGATTTTAGATCATCCCATCTTGTGGATCAGGACCAAGTTAATTGTTTCACCCTTACCTGGATTCGCCTTCACCTCAAACAAAGACAATGGAACAATGATTTCCCCTCATTATCCTTGAATTCATTTTCATTGAGATGATGATGACAAGATCATCTTCACCCTCCACATTTATGAGATGGTTGAAAATAGCATCGAACTACAAAATAGTATAGATATGGCATAAAGGGGTATATTTAATTTTTATTGAGATTTAAGAATATCAAATAGGGAAAAGAAATGGGGTTGAGAGGATTAATAAGGTAATAAGGTGATAATGATGAGAATTAGCAGCACAGAAGGGTGATATTACATTATGGGAACGAGATTGGGGTTCTCTTGATAGATATATGTAGTTATCTGAGATAGTATGACTGTAAACCGAAGACAAATTATCAAATAAAAACTATGATTAAGAAACAAATGCAAAGCACCTTCACCTGTTGGAAAAAATGCCTCAATAACACATCTTGGCTAAGGGTCAATTAAAACTATTTCAAGCTGATTGAATCCAATTAAACATAGAAAGGTAAGTCCCACTTGAAATAAATTAAATTCATCGTTGTGATATGACTTTAACACATAATGTCATGTTGTGTCCAGTAACAGCAGGCGCTCGCGATGGGCTGCCGACTTAGGTTGCCATGTTGGTACCCTTGAGAGCATAACACCAGGGCCCAACAATGGTGGAGATAGTCCCTGAAAGTAAATAGAGTAACGTCCAGGGCAAAGGGGAAATCTGGCTGTTCCAATGAGCCTCCATGAGACCAATGAGGGAGCTTTAGATCTCCATGGAGAGAGCTTCAAATGTGAGCAACAGAGAGAAAAAGAGAAAAGTAGAGGCGGAAAGAACTTAACTTGCAAGGGCAGGGAAGCCCAAATTTTATACAGCGTTCAAGGGTTATGGGTTTCAATGGTTAAAAACCAAAATGAACATATATACAATTACAGACTTTTGGGTATGAATGTAAAAATGGGAAAAAGCTATTTTATTTTGTGTTTGACGTTATCTTTGCTAACACCAGGGCTCAACAATGGTGGAGCTAGTCCCAGATCCTGGGCCACCCCTCTAGTGGATGCCTCCATGTGGGCTTTTGGTGGTCAAAACTTTTTTCCTGAGAGATCTAGAGCTGTCTCTAGGGGCAGCTCGAACCTTTCATCATGAAATAATAGATACATGGAAAAGCTATTTTCCAAACCTTTGCTGCTTCCTTATCAGCTTTTTCACAAATTATTTACCATCTCCTTTGGTTCTTGAATATTAAACACTTCAAATTGATAGGATCTAAAGGAAACACAAAATTAATATATGTTTGGTTGTTTAAGGTCAAAATCTCATAAGCAATGAGATGAAATCTTAGTCCTTTGATTCAGGAAATTTCAAGTCTTGCATAACAAATTAAAATTGAACAACATAAATCAGATTACAGGTTTAGTTCATGAATGAAGATGGATGAAATATTCAACTTAAATGATGTCCATATTTTCCGTTTAAGCATGAAAATGATGGAGCAGTTACAGTAAATGCATGCATGAAATTTGATGATATACTCACATATCGATTTAACTCCACACATCGTCCACCCGTTAGCCCTTCATTTTTTTCTCATCAAAAAATATTTTAGAGTCCCCCATAAGAATTGATTTATTTGAGTTCATAAATTCAAATCCTCGATAAAATTACTAATAATTTCATTTTTAATAATTTATTTTCAGATATTCTTGAATTGTTTTCCTTCTGCAGTGTAAGATTTCATTTGATTCCATAATGTTTTTTTATTTTCCATCGAAAATGCGACAGGAAATAACATGGTCATAAAGAATTAGGTAGCAGGTTGAAAAGGGGGGGGATGTGAACTAATGTTTGAGTAATTTTAAACATTATTATTCCAAGTTATAATGGATTCTATAAATAAATAGATTTGGAATGTGCACTTAGAACCTATGACATCAGTATGTTATATATATATATATATATATAACCACACGGTAAAAACTGACTTTGGAGGGGAGGGATTTGTGGATGTGTTCTGACAAATTATACCAGCCGGAAATGGCTTTTCTTATTGTAGAAATTCAGATAGATTTGTTTTCAATTCATAAGTGTTTTGGTTTTGCAGAGAGATCCCTCAATTATTCAATTCGAAGCTCCACATTTCTCTCATCAAGCAGGACCACCAGGCAGTCAATAATCTCTTCACACCATCTTAGAACTCTTCTGCCCATTGGAAAAAACCCAAGTAATCTTCTAATCCTCTTCTTGTCACTCCTGTGCATATATAACTTACCTGTTTATCTCCCTTTCTCTCAATAATCAGCTCTCTGCACTCTCTAGTTAACCCTTCTCTTGTAATTACTTGATTCACAATCTATCTAGGTTTATTTCCTTGTTTTGTCTCTATTTGTCTTTTTCCACTAGTATACTCATCAGATAGTTCAATTCTCTCCCTTTTCCCGTCTCTTGGCTTCTCTCTTTATCCTTATTTTCTAATAACCTTTTTCAGAGTTTTTATCTTATCTCTCCCTCTCTCTCTGAGGGCCTCTATTTACCTTTCTTTGGTAAGAAACTTGTCATATATTAGCAAACTCCCTTTCCCTACTTCTCAACCTCTTCCAAGGCCTATCTAATAAACTTGTAAGAAACTAATGAATTCTCTCTCAAGGCCTGTATTTATATATTTATTAGTATACTTTTCAGAGATTAGTCAATTCTCTATCAACCCCTCCTTAACTCATATATTTATAATGATGTAACTTCTACACATCTACGATGGGAATGTCCTCTGTGAAATATAGGAGAGAAGGTCAAGAACTTCACTCTTTTCTTATCCTTTTTTCAACATATAGATCAAACATATCGATATGTTTATCTCTCTATCTCTCTCCTATTTTGATGGATGATGACAAATTAAAATATTCTCTAACTCTATGTAATAACTATTTCTCACTTAATTCTTGAGCCCAGTCTTCTCATCCATCTGTGAATCCATAAGATTCAATGTACTTCAAATAAACTCCTCTCTTTGCAAATAACCCTCTTCCTTATATTGTAAGTTGATAAATCAAAGACTTATTGATGATCACACTTATCAATATTTTCTTCCTGTGGAAGATGATAAATATTCACTTTCTTTTTTTCCATCTACCAATCAGTGATAGTGTTGATCTTCTTTTTAGATAAAAAAAAATAGTCTTCTTCCCTCTATATAAATGCACAAGGATGGAAACGATTAATACATTTGTTAAATCAGTTCCATATAACTGGACCTATTTGGGTTTTATCCAAGAAGCAGTATTCGTAAAGAAAATAGCTCGATTAACAGAAAACTAAGAGGACTAAAACAAGTCTGTTGATAAAAATTATCTGAAGAAAGAATATACTTAGTAACATTCTTCAAAACTATATATATTATTAATAGGCCTATTATTTCACTTTACCAAAGGATTTTATTCACTTAATGTTTTTCTTTTAATTTATCTTATATAATTACACTGCCTAATGTTACACAACCTATTTCATATAAGAAGTCGTCTATTTGAAAATAAAGATGCCACAATAAATACCCATTGTGAATTTAAAACATGCCACAAAACTCAAGAAAAGAGGAAATAAAAAGGAATACGAGCTAATGCGACCGTAAAAACCAATGGCTATCCCGAAGATTTTATTCATGAAACTTCTACCTCAAAAATTATCTGAGTGGATGCTGATAAACTCTATCATTCCATTAAAATCAAACTACATTTACTTTCAAATTCTGCTACAGTAAAGAGCTATGATAAATACCCAATGCAAATTAAAAATCAGTGCCATACAAAAAATGAAAAAGCCGAAAGAAGTAGTTAATCTGCATCAACATCAAAATTTAATGCCCTCTGCTACGCACCTTGCGCACTGACATTGGAAGCCATAATCTGCCAGCAAAGCCCTTCTCTCATTGTAGGGAAGCTCTTCGTCCACGTAGGATATGGTAATCTAAAATTTCCAAGTAAAAAAAAATATTAGGTGTTCATCAAAGTTTAATTTCTTAGTTCATCAGGTAAATATGCCATAAACTAAAGAGCACAAAGAAAGTTTTCCTTCCATTTATATAATGCACAAAGTGTGAGATTTCCAGTTGCTCCTTTTTCAACACTTGACACTACAACTTTCCTTCCTTTATTCAGTGGAGTATCTTATCAACATCAAATTCTTTACAGTGCAATGACATGAGTGAACATAATTTGTTTAAGTGATTTCTTTTCTGGGGACGAAATTATATATATTTTTTATATCAGAAGGAATCTACATGCCCACTTTAATCTATGAATATCTTCATATATTAACGAATTCTTTACAGTGCAATGACATGAATGAACATAATTTGTTTAACTGATTTCTTTTCCAGCGACAAGATAATATATTTTGCTTCATCTGGAAGAATCGACAAGTGAACTTTAATCTATGAATGTTGCGAAATACAATTTACATACAAACTATGAATATTTAGGAATCAACATACGAAGTAAGACTTTTTAAAACAAAATTCACTCGATTTATTTCCTACACTCAAGATAACCAATATCCTATGTAAATTGTATGGGACAAAAACTTCCATTTATAAATGCTGTTGAAAGAGAGGTTTCAAAAACATTTTATATGTATGATTTATTTCCTCAGTTCGACAGCATTCGAAATTACAATTTCTTAGCTGATCAGCGATGTGGCAAGCTTGGATTTATGAGAGAAAGCAAATGGTAATTCATTGAAATATTTAACTTATTCATTTCTTAAAATTAAGGGCAATTCAAATAAAATACAACAGAACCTAGAGATTAAAATTTTACCTTATCTGATCTACAGAATATAGAGATAAAAATTTATTAAAATGCAGATGACCAAGACAGAGGGAGTCACCTCTTCGCCCCTGGAGATGGGTCTAATGGCGATTATTGTTGCTTGCCCATCTTTGTCCTGCAGTTAAATTCCACAAAATCAACATTAGATGGTGTCTTGGGAACAAGGTAAGGTGAGAGACAAAGAGACAGAAAAAAAGAGATTGAGAGAGAGAGAGAGCAACACAGAGAATTACAGAGACTGAGAAGCACAGAGAGGGGGATAGAGGGAAAGCCATTGAGAGAGAGAGAGAGACAGAGGGAGAGAGAGAGAGAAAGGACGAGAAACAGAGAAACAGAAAGAAAGTAGAGAGAGGGCGAGAAACAAATCAACCAGAGGAGACAAACAGAGAAAAAGAGACAGAAAGGGGATGGATAAAGAGAGGGCAAAAAATAAAGAAACAGAGAGAGAGAGAGAAAAAGTGAGTTAAAATATGACAGGATGAGTAATTGAGAAAATGCGACGTATATGCCAAGGGGAAAAAAGAGGGAGAGAGAGAGAGAGAATGAGAGGGCAATGAATAGAGAAACAGACAGAATGGGAAAATAGAAGAAGAGAAATCAAGAAAGAGAAAGAATAAGCAGAGGGACACAGGGAGAGAAATTGAAAAACATAGAGAGAGAGAAACAGAGAAACAAACACACAGAGGACGGGAAGACATTGAGGAACAGTGCGAGACACGGGGACAGATAGAGAGTGGCCATAGGAGAAATTGAGAAGCAAAGAGAGGCCGAACGAGAGAAGAGGCAGAGGGAGAGAAATCTAGAAAAGTGAGAAAGGGAGAGATACAAAGAGATGAAAGAAGAAGAGACAAAAAGAAAAAAAAATGAGAGAGAGAGAGGAGAGGGAGAGAAATAAAAAATATGTAGAGAGATGGAGGGAGAGAAACTGAGGAAGACAAAGAGGGTGAGAAATCAATAAACAGAGAGCAACAAGGAGATAAACTGAAAAATAGAGAGACTGAGAGAAAGGAATCGAGAGAAAGAAAAAGAGGAAAGAGAGACAGGGACACCACACGAGAGAGAGAGGCAGGAAAATACTAAAATACAGAGAAACAGACTGATAGATATTTTGATAAATGTGGCCGAGAGAGGCAAACAAATATTTAAGTCATCAACCAGAGCCATTGCAAAACGAAGTGTCTCAGTCGACAACCAGAACCAGATTTCATAAATTTTATAAGAAAGAAGTAGAGAAAGTTGAACGTAGAAATGAAAATTACGCTGAAGAAGAAACTAAGGGTTCTAAAAATACCTCATCTCTCTTAAAAGCTTTTGCATTTGGACAGCATGAATGGTTCATGCAGCTTTGAAGGGGGAAGAATGCCGACCCTGGTGTATAAAATACAAATTGTGTTTTTGAGAAAGCAAAAACTTGGGTATTATAAGTAAATCCGCGGCATGGATTGAGAAATAACATCACATCATTATAATGCACTTCTGCCCACCAAAATAAAATATTTACATCAGAATTTATCAAAAATGAAAATATTGGAAGGTTATGTTGAAACTTTATATTCACATGCAAGTAGACTGAGGACAGGCAAGTATCTGACAGTTATCATCTTCGGAGAACATACTGAAGCATTACCGTGATTACTGCATGACGGAAGAAGAGAAGGATGTCGGATACTCAAGCCACAAAGAGCATGATAATCGTCCACAGCAGAGATGAAGCAACAGTTGTTAGGGCATAGCAGCCCAGGGAGGAGATAGAGGGGAAAAACGCAAAAAATCTACTTTTATATCTTGAGAAAGCCTCCACTCGTACAAGATCATCTTGGATCCACTATCCACTGGATACTGGATCCGAGCGTCAAAGTTCCAATGGTCAAATGCTATGAGGACATAACACAAATACAGAGTTTTGGGCACAGTGGAAAATGATGCAAAAAAACATAAAAAAGCTTTCTTCCACCAACAATACATTTATCAGCCGATGGATTGAAATGCCATCAGGAAAGATTATTGCAAAAGCAAGATCAATGGCACACTTGCCTTCACAACAGGCCTGGTAGCTATCCCCTAAGGCATCCAAGAATGGTCGGGCAAGCTTCTCGGCTTCAAGCTGAGGAGAGAGAAAGACATTTAATACAACACAATAAATTGGTGGTATTATGATGATAAGGTCATGTCTGGGTTGTACCGACTTTCACCGAAGTAGGTAGATCATCAATGAATATGAAATAGTCTTCCACGGGTGACGCCACTACCAAATCTCTGCCCACAAAGCCAGTTAAAAAAAAAAATTAGATCACAACCTCAAAGTTAAATATATAATCCATGAGAATCTGGAGATGTAACGACTTTTGGAAAACTGGCTCGATTTAGATATATAATCCATGAGAATAGATTCAAATCCAATAGAAGGAATCCCGCTCAGCTCCAACTCATGAAGGTAATCAAGAAAAATATAGCTGTACAGAAAGGGAATGATGAAGAGTCTGACAAAGAGAAAGAGAACGGGATGGAATAGAGAAACTACAATAGAGACATCAGATTGGTGAATCTGATAGGCTCTTTATTAGAACTTATCATAGGAAGAAGGCACGATGTGCCAGGCTGGCAACACATTGTGCACATGATGGGCCCACAAATATGGCTAGAGACTGAGGACCTGCATCAGAATCATTTTCAAGAAAGGTAGTTCCCATTTGGGAAAGGTCAAACTTGACCAAGGCTGGCTGTGGAGCGACCCACAATCAGAGGGAGACGGCAAGGACAACTTCAGTCTACTGCCACACGGTTCTTTAGTGTTCTTCTTCTTTTTATTTTTTTTGGAAGAAAATAAGGAAGACCACCCTTAATTGGTGGTCAACCTGCTACCATTAACAATGGAAAATATGTACATTCAAGATACATATATGACCGAAATGGTCCACCAATCACTTCCCTCCAACCCAAAAAGATACAAGCATCTTAACGTTGTGAATGATATTCTCCACTGACATCTCACTTCCCTTGAACACCACCTCATTCCAGTGCAGCCATAACGCCCATAGCACCGCAAGTAGCCTCCTCCATTCCAGTTTTCTCCGGTACCTACCACCAGTGACTGAGGTCCAAAATGCCTCGTCGGAGGAGATATTTGCCCCTGGTATCTGTTGCGCTGTCCATACTTCTTGGGCGACCTGACATGTGAAGAATAGGTGGGAGCAGTCTTCATCGCCCTGGGCACAGGGGACACTCGATCGAATCCGTTGGATTCCACCTCCTCCGAAAGACCCGTGTGACCAATCTTCGTCGTCTCAATAACCAGCCAAAGAACTGCCCCTTGAGAGGAACTTTTTGCATCATCAGCGCGGAGCATGAATTGATGGTAGTTGAGTCTCCCTCCCCTTCCCCCCCGATCTTCAAATATGCATCCTTCACCGAGAAAGATGGCCCTAGTCACACCCAGCCATCTCGATATACATTCGACGGTCTGATATGCGAAAGGATCTCTTGCATCTCCATCAGTTCCTCAAACCGTGGCTCTGATAACGCCCCATGCATGATAGGGACCCAAGCTCCGAACCAGCATTCATCGACCGTGGCGTTTGGATTCCCCGCTAGAGCAAAAAGTCTAGGATATTTCAACTTCAGGACGCCTTATTTGGACCAGTTGTCGGTCCAGAATCGAAAACCGGCCCCGTCCCCCAACCTGGGGTCAAAGAACGCACGGATGTGGGGTATACTATTACGCAAACTGCGCCAAAAGGGTGACTCCGCCCGAATTTTAGCCCACCTACCCCAATCAGTCTCCGCGCCATATCTGTCCCTAAGGACATTGAGGGTGAGGCCCTCCGCTACGTCACAATCCTTTCCACCCATTTGGTCAGTAGTGCCAGATTCATTGAGTCTATGTGGAGTATCCCCAGCCCTCCTTGTTTCACGGGCCTGCAGACCTCTTCCCATGCTACCAGGGGTACCCCTTATGCCCATCCTCTCTATTGGTTCCCCAAAGAAACCTCCTCATCAGTCCCTCCAGACGCTTTGTCACAACTGATGGTATTTTAAACACCGACATGTAAAATATTGGGATCGCTGAGAGCACTGATCGCAGTAATACCAAGCGGCCCCCTTTTGATAGCACTTTGGCCTGCCAGCCTTCCAACCGCCTCTCCACCTTCTCGATCACGGGTTGCCATTATGTGGTTAAAATATGTCTCCTCGTCAATGGAAGACCTAGATAACTCATTGTTAGAGAACCCTGAGGTGCACCTAGCGCATTGGCGCATTGCACTTCTTCCGCCGACGAAAGTCCAAATCCCACAAATGCCGACTTAGCCCGGTTGAGAAGTAACCCTGGGAAGTCCACAAAAACATCTAACAGTGTAGATAGTGTGTGAGCTTCTGTCACGGATCCTTCCATGAAGAATGTCATGTCGTCCGCGTACTGAAGTAGTGGAATGCCCCCTGGGTAACTCGCAGTCTGGAAGCCCCTTAATATGCCGCGTTCGCATGCCTTAAGGGTGCAGGTGGCCAAGGTGTCAACTGCCAGGACAAATAGTAACGGGGCTAACGGGCAACCCTGCCTGACTACTCTCTGTGAGTGTATCCATCCCCCTTCCGCCTGACCATTGACTCAGAACTGAGAATGTGTGGGATTTGCCAACAGCTTGTGTCCCCACAACTTCTCGGTCCCTCACTTGTACTCGTAGAATATGGTTTGAACGCCTCCTTCCATTAGCCACCAAATGAAAAAAACCGAGTGTTGGCGTCTCCCTCCTTCAGCCAGAGTTGCCGCGACCTCTGCCTCCAATCAAGTTCTAGTTTTTTATCTTCTTCTTCCACCCCCATTCTGCATGCTTTCCTCTCATGAAGTTCCACATCTGTTAAACATCGGGTGTCTTCAATTGCATCTAAATGCTGAACTCGTGCTAGGGCTTCCTCTCTTCTACGGTTTCTTCCTTCTTGTATCTTTTTCTTTACCCCGATAAGGTGTTGTCGCAGCCTGGATCCTGCCCTCCTCTCCCGTTCGGTCTATCTCCCGGCTCCAGAGTCACATTGAAGTCTCCTCCAAACAGCATTGGAATCCCGTGAAAGAGTGAAGCCGCTCCTTCTAGCTCCTCCCACAGCCTGTGCCGTCGGGCTGCGATAACTGGGCCATAGACCGATGCAACCATGCATTGGAAACCATCGCTCCTCTTCAGCTTTACCGCAGCCACGTACTGTCCCGTCCAGGACCCTTCTTTAGCAAAAGTCAATGTGTTCCAAGCAACTTGTAACCCTCCAGATCTACCAATAATGTTGACTGCCACAAAGCCCTCGAGAAATCCTCGCCCCGCCACATTCCATTCCTTTGAAGAGAAACTCTCCATCATTGTCTCCTGTAGGCAAACTACTGTGGCCCCCCATTGCCGCAATACCTTCCCACCACTCCTTGTCTCCCTTCATCACGGAGACCGTGTACATTCCATGAGACGCACTTCATAATTGAAACGATGGTTGCCCCCCTTGTCGTCACCACCACACACTCGGCCACCTCACATGCCGTCAGGTTGTGGTTGTCAGAACTCTACTTTAGCGATACACTTCTATCTTTTTCGTATTCGATATTGTTGAGATTTACGTCTACAGATTCACATTGATAGACTGCATTTATCAGAACCTACCCTGGACGAGAGGATCTCTCAGCTCCAGCCGAAGGCAGTTAACTGCTTCTTGGAAGTTCAAAAAGAATGATGTCCCACCTGAGCCATCCTCCATCTTAATTATAGGACCAATGTGGGATTAAGTCCCTCCTTTATTTGAATTGTCCATGTGGGATTAAGATGCACGTGGTTGGCAGCTTTGTCTCACCTTTTTCGAGTGATAAGTCCTGGACAGGATCTTATTACTCCAAAACAACGGGATTGGAACAACGCAGGGAGACAATCTACGATAAGGAAAACCGGCACAATTAATTCCTTGAATGGTCTGCCCTTGAGTAACACTAGTACCATTACATAAAACACCCTAATAACTTAAATAATATGTAAAAATTATGTAAACCGACTCAGTTCATTCATAGAATAGTCTGCCCTTAATGGGTAGAGAAATCCTAGAACTATGTAAACATCCTAATAACTCTAATAATATGCAATTGATTTGTGGATGCAAAGTGCTAATTATGGTTCAAAACGTTTTGAGGCAAACTGAAGTATGTCAATGTCAAACTCAAAAAGAAAAAGAGAGATGAGAAAGAGGGTGCTGCAGCAGAATTGGCAATATCAGAAAGCTTGCACGTCATTGAAAAACTTACAGGTTGTTAAGTTCAAACATTCCAATTATGTGCCCATAAACGTCAAGGGAAAATACTGGGATCATTTGTCAAGGATAATGAAAGAATGAGACCATATGCATTATGTGAATCACTACAATATTAACAAAATAAGCAGAGCAGGATACAGGGTCCACACTCCACGTCGAAGATTGCGGCTCTTAGAAGTTGAAGCGACTGCATAACAAAATGTTTCCATAAGAAAAAAAGAAACTCCGAGAACTAACAGATTAAAATGAATCAGGAATCCAAAACAGATCATTCCATGATAAAGCAAAATGAAGATGGGCTGTGCACTGACGGTGCTCTGGAGAATATGGCTACATCGAAACGATATGGTTTACAGGGGGAGGCAGGCCTCACTGGACGGACTCACCCATGAGGTCAACAACCTCATTGCGGCATGGTTCCTGCGAGGGGGGAATAGAGAGAGGAGCAGTTAAGCATGTATCACACGGGCTCTAAGGCCCATGTACTTCTCGGGTGGTTACCGACTCGTCGGGTGACTGCCTTTTATTTGTTTTAAAAAAAAAAGCAAAATGAAGATAACAACCATGATTGTCAGCTTTTTAAAGATAGGAGTGAAGATTGGAGAAGTAGGGCAGAAGGAAAAGATTCCAGCTGTCCGATAACACAATTTAGGTCCTCAACCCACATACTTTCCATTTCATCTGCCTTCAAGTAGGCAGGTAGGTAATTACAAATTTGCATAAAATATCCTTCTAGAGACCAATTGGGCAGTCTCCCTCTCGCTGTCTGCCAACAACAATATTGATACATTGAATAGGGTTTTAATTATTTATTTTAGGATCCAATTACCTAACATAATTCCTTAGAGGACCAAACTAATTACCAGTGGAAAGCAATAATCCAAATAAGAAACAATGTAGATATAATGATTCTTGTGGAGAATGAGGACAACTATAAGAAACCCCAGCTGATCTTGTCATCTAGTAGAAAAGAAAACCAAAATGATAAAAGGAACATTAAAAGGGACGATCACTCGACGAGCTGGTGACCTTTCCAGAAGAACCTTACAGGCCAATCTCAGTCTATCCAAACATGTTCGACCTTTCCAGTAGTTTCCTGCAAACACACCATTGTGACTACCCATTCTCTCAAGTACCGTCCCATTATCCCTTTCTTCCACTCATCTCTGAGGCCTTGAGCATTCCATGAGACACAATTTGTGACTGAACATTGGTTTCCCTGCCCCCCTTCTGTACCTGCTGCAGTCCCACTGCAGCAGCAATCTCCTTTACCTGGCAACTAATTGGAAAGTTTTTGTCGCCCTCATTCAGCATCCCCACTGTCTCTGTCATATCCACGGTGACAATCTCCATGTCTAGTGCCCGAGAGGCGATAGTCAACAGTTGGTCAAGATCCAACTTCATGTTACCTCTTATCCGTCCCCCAGCCGCTATCATCAAACCACCGGCCGTCACCCATGCCACAATCTCTCGCTCATGCTTAATGCCCAGTTTCTTCCTCTTATAACGATGTTGTCCCCTGGATTCCCCCCTTTTAGGCTTGTCTTGTGCTTCTGGTTCTGACCAGCCATCCTCAAATATCCTTCAGCTTCTGGTTTCCTTGAGGTTGTTGATTCTTTTAGTTGTTGGGCTGCATGAGGGTTGGATGGTGCTCTCTCTGCCTTCTCTAGTTCAAGTTGTGCTTCCCCTCTTATGGCACATCTCCTTGGATGTTGTACTCCAAGGTCTCACTCCAAGTTCCTTTAGCTGCCCCCTGCATGTCAATTGTGCGAATGATGTCAGATCTTGCCCTTTGTCCCCCCCCCTCTCCTTGCAGTGTTGTGTCTGTAGGTAGATTCCCGGTATGTTATCTACACCTGTGTTGTGGGTTTGAGACATCGATGTGAGGCCTCCGCATATTCTAAAAGCCCTCTTCAACCTCTATCCTTCTCACTCTTGATGTCGGTGGCATCGGTGATTGTGGCTCCTAATTCAAATGTGCCCTCTGGGATGCTCAGTTTGTTCATAGATGGAACTGTGGCTCCTTTGAGACCCTACCTCCACTATCACAACGTCGGGGTTGCCAGATACAAGTATGGAGGAAATTACTTGCCAGAGCATTCCAAATGGCTTGATCAAAGCCTCAAACACTGGCCTGATCCTATTGCCCATTGGGATGCCATATGCGTCCAGTCAGAGTGAAGCATGTCCCCCTCTGATGCTCCATCCTCCAGTAGGACACGCAGCTATTTCAATGCCGCCTGTCCATTGACCATTTGCATTCTGACGTTGACCGCAAGGTAGGCCACCATTGAGACGCCATGGATGAAAAAACAACCATTTTACGAAGGCCATATCTCTGCCTTCTCTAGAATTGGAAATTTTTCACATAGACCTTGTTGCACGTCCTCCATCTCAGGGATTCCACATGCGACCTCTCCTATAAGGCACCCCTTGATGACATCATTGTCTACATCAGTACTGCTCTTCACTAGGCTGATCACCTGCCTCCAGGATGCCCCATGTTGTCTTGCCAGCCGTAGGAGCCCTCGAGCCACTATCTTTCTTTACTCCAATTGGACAATTCTCTTGGCAGTGGCCTGTCTCTCTGCTTTTAAGGCATCTATAAAGCCACTACATCTCCACGCATGGTGTCCTCGCTTGAGACATCAGTCACACGCTCCGCCCCTCCAATTGATGGTTGTGGTTGACTGACTTTGTATTGCTCTCTTCCGACATGGTCCAACCCTCACCCATCCTTCTTTCTCATCATCAGTTCGCGTGGCATCGCATCTAGAGGCTGTTTACCAGCAGATGCCCCATCGAACTGGAGCTGCATGACCAGAACACCTAAACGGATGATGATGATCTCACTGTCGCACCAAAACGGATGTCCACAGAGAATGGGCACACCTTCTTTCTTCACTATGTGCTTGAAGTAGTCGAGCATCCCGCCGAAACATTGTTTCCTGGACAGCCCACCAAGCCTGACGGTGCCTTCATTGCTCTCTTGGGTCTGCAGCAGCAGCTTTGCCATCTTGATTGACATGACGATAGTGTGGACGAATCCTAGCATCAGCACCCCAGCCAGCAGATCTCTATGGACTTTGCCTTTCCAGTCGCCTTGCTGCCATGGCTATTGATTCTCGACAGGTGCTGAATAGGATTATCCGGCGTCATTCAAATCCTTTGACCACAAGGAGGTGGGAAAGAGTGTCTTCACCACACAGCACTGGCAGCCAGCACAAGAACAGGGGCTGAACCAAAAGAATCAAGAAACACTGATCACCGTCTCCAAGTTCCACTCTCCTTTGTGAGAGGTATACGACTGCATATCTACAGAGATGCTAGAGGAAATCGCTAGCGAACTCCAATTTTCCAATTAATTTGCGGTTGATTTCTCCCTCAAAACTGATCAACTAGTCGTGAGATGATGATCTTTGATTCGATTCGGCAAGGAAACTTCACTCCTTCGCTTACGAAGCCGTAGCTCTCTTTCCAACAAGAATCACTAAAAACTTCGCCAAGAGATCTCCAAGAATCAAGAAGCCTTAGCTCCCTCTGCTCCAAGAATCAAGAAACACTTCGCCAAAAAATCTCCAAGAATCAAGAAGTTGTGGCTCCCTGTCCTCCAAGAATCAAGAAACACTTAGCCAAGAGATCTACCCCAAACGATATTTTTTTATTGGAAAACCTAAATGATGACAGGATGACAAACCTAATTTTTTTTGGCATGACAATCATGAATGGGGTATGAACTGACGAGGTTCCTACCTTGAATGGGGACAAGGGAGAGAAACCTAGTGGAGTGGATGTCACCCAGGGAACAAGACCCAACAGAGTTGATGTCGTCGGCGGACCACGGCTATGGCGAAGTCATTGAATAGGATTAAAACCTTGCCCTCCAACAAGGAGGGTGATAGGGGTCTCGGGCCGCATCGAGGGTCCTTTAAATAGCTCGATGCGGCCCTCCTTTTATGTTCCTTTAAATAGCTCAGCCCTCCCTCTACATGACAGAACCAAGCATATGGCCATCAATCGGCATTATCTTTCGGAGAACATTGATCGGGGAATCATTCGACCAGAGTTCGTTCCGTCCGTCGATCAAAAAGCAGATATCTTCACCAAGTCTCTGCCTGGTCCAAGATTTCAGCAGCTGGTGTCCAAGCTAGGCATGGTCAACATCCACACCAAGCTTGCGGGGGGGTGTTGAACTAAGGCTGCATGGAGTTCTCTCTCTCTCCATTGTGAGTGGGCCACGTCCTATAAGTGGCCCACATGGGAGCATTCATTCTGTTTGAAATATTCTCAGTAAAATCCCACGTGTGACCTTCATTAAATGGTCACACGTGGGACCTTTTATTTAATGAACCTCCCACGTGTGAGGTCCTTTAAGTGACTCACACGTGGGACCATGTAATGGGGCCCTTTAAAAAGGCCCCAAACCCATGCCGCCAATTATGTGTCTTTTTGTTAAAAGTTTCTCCCTCTCAGGTGCCGCCCTTGGCTGGAGCACTCTTCCCTCTCACTTCTCCTCTCATCCCCCTTAATTAACACATGCTCTTTTTCATTTGTATTTCCGTGGTAGGCTTGTAACAGTTTGCTACGGAAGCACAATCTATTATCCGACATCTGTTTCCTTCATTACACGATTTCTTCCATAGAATCCCTTAAGCCAGAAAATGAAGTAAAACAAGTAATTGAATGATATCACTGAAGGAAAAGAGCATAAAAAACATTGATGGGGTTCATGCCACTGCACCATCCATTAAATCGGAAAAATTGAACAATAGATGCTTTAAATTCTTACCTCATGAGCAAGATCCCTTATCTCTGTTCTGAATGACGCTTCGTCACTGATATTGACATCATCAGGTCGCGCAACACATTCCCACCATCTGCGAAGAAATAACACGGAAATGATATTATCAGTTGACAAAGATATGGTGACTTTCTTTCTTTTTTCCTGGAAACAAAACGCTCACCGTTTCTTGAAACCCATGGACACTGGTCTCCAGGCCTCCACAAGAAGTGAAAACCAACATTCATGTGTTCCATTTACCGCAGCATTATGTACTGTTTGCAGACTTTCTTCTTTTAGCTTCCTATACCTTAGCATAGTTGAAGCAATCACCTGAGGAACCAGAATCCAATCATACTACAATATAATTTAAAAAGACAAAAACCAACGATTGGTTTTTATAATAAATGAGAAACTGAAATTAAATTAGTAACACAGACAAATTTCCCCGTTGAGAGATAAACATGCTTGCATGTTTGGAAAAAAAATACCAGGGGTGTTTTATGCTGATGACCCTACCTTTGCCGCCAGAATAAAAATATCATTTGTGCCTGAAGGTAAAACAAGAAGGGTGGTCAAAAGGCATGGTCATGAAAATGAAATAGAAAATTAGGCATGATTATGGTAATAAATCAATGAAAAAGGAAGATCACGCGAGATTGGTGATCAAACCGTAGAAATCGAGATAATAATATGCTCGTACTGTTTGCATGCTCCATAAACTTAACAAGTCCCTCCCTCCGCAAAGAATCCGATTTACTCCCAGTACAAAGCAGAGAATGTGATGAGTACCAGTCCGCCTCTGCACACGCTTTGCTACAGAATTGAAATCTAGTAAGCAAATATAGGGCAAAAAATATATATTTTGGAAGAAACAACATAGATTGGTGATACAATGTAGATAGCAATCAACAGGAATTCCACACTGTATTGATCTTCAACTAGTAATGCAAATTCCTTGAAGAACAAACTGAAAGAAATATTCCCAAGGTTCTACAAACAAAAACAGAAAAGGAAGAAGAAGATATGAGATCCGATGGATCTCCCCCAAACTGGCCGTCAGGAATGACCCTTCCGACTGCCCCAGCGCCCGCGCCCGTAGTGGATCTGAGAGGAAAGAAAATACGTCGTGTGTCCTTTTTGCCCATCCCCCCCGCCCCTCCCCCCCCCGGGTGTTATTTATAGCCGCGTCTTCAAATGCTGTTTGTTGCAGCGGTTCCCGCCCTTTTGAACCGCCGTCTCTGATAAGCTCTGCTGAAATACTTATCAGAAGACTGAATGAACTCATGCTTTTCTTAGATGTTGGACTCAAGTGCTTACCAACTGTGGTAAAAGCTAAAGCTTATAGCAAGGGCATTACTTTTCATCTTTAAGCAGGATGTTGTTCTTCAACATTAGATAATGAGGTGCTTCAAGTGAGCAGTGACGAAGCTTGATTCATCGAATAGATGGAAAGAGGCCCTTTAAAGAGGGCAGTTACATGGAGACTAAGGAAAATTAAAGAACTGAAACAAGAAATGTAAAATATAGTAAACAGGCCTTGAGGCCTATGTACATTCCAATAGTTTTTTGAGCCCTATACAATGTCCAATACTTTCTCCTTTATTTTTTTCTATTTATTTTTCTGTAGGAATTCTCTCCAGCGCCACCCAGCTCTCCCTTACTTGCACTTCAGATTTTTTCGTCAAGCAACTTATCTCTGAAGTGAACTGGCCTGAAGACCAGTAACAACTCAAAGGCCAAGTCCCATTATATAAATTGGCTACATGCAGAAATAAATTTATAACAGCTGACTCACTTAAACCTGAGGCCTGATAATGTCCTCTTGAGGACTTATAATATGAAGAAAAGGGGAAGTGGCACAGGCAAGCCCATGCCACTTAGTTCTCACATGGTAATTCACTTGGTGCATGAGGTGGGAATGCTAGTTTTTAAATAAAGGGGGGCAGAGCCAGATGGGAGAACGACTTTCCAATAGCTGCAGTTTCAATGGCAGACCCTCCCATCCAGAGGAGAAAGAGCTGCTTTTATCCTCCACACCGTTCTATCCAATATTTATCCTCAACACTCTCGTCTTCTATTGTTTGTGAATTACCTAGTGAAATACACTCTTGAATGAAAACTCTGTTTCTGTCCTTAGAACAAAGGAATTGAGTTTTTTCTTCTATTAT
This sequence comes from Wolffia australiana, assembly GCF_029677425.1. Classification (NCBI taxonomy): domain Eukaryota; kingdom Viridiplantae; phylum Streptophyta; class Magnoliopsida; order Alismatales; family Araceae; genus Wolffia; species Wolffia australiana. The sequence continues at coordinate 15,074,239 of NC_135843.1, read as the reverse complement.
CCATTCTTAAAACAGAGGAACAGAGGATAGTAACAGGCCTACACATATCTAGAGCTAAGAGGAAAACAAAATTAATGAAGAAGGTTTCTAATGAAGAAGGAAATTCTTTAAGAAAAGAAAGAACTTCAGATCGATAGATTGACCTTGAGATGAACAGAATGGATACAGTGTCAGTACGCACCAAGGGAAGGTATTGATACATTCTATACAAGGCACTATAAAGGAGGAAACAAGAAGAGAGCTGGTCAACAACCGTTGACAGCCCATGTTGACTAGGGGGGACGAAACCCTTATAAATAACAGAAAGAGAGTGGGAGGATGTCTTTGGTATGAAATCTTGAAGACAGACGGTCACGTATGTCGGAGGGCCTGGTGCACCAGGTTTCTTCATTTTTTTAATGAGGGAGCATTTCTTCATTTTTGTTGTTGTTTATCTGACATCGGCCAAAGTAGATCTTCAACAAGAATTTAAAGAAATTTTGTATAATGTGTTCTGATCCGATAATGTCTACGATTGTTGATAGAGATGACCAGGACGAAACAATGTGGAGAGAGAGTAGAGAATAGGAAGAATGAAGAATAGAGGAGAGGGAACTAAGTCGCATCAGCAATTTCCCCTTTTTCTGGACGGAGGATTTCTTGCAAAGCCCGAACGTCTTGACTTTCCAAAAACCTGAATGCCTTACTTGAGGGTGGGGATTTTATTTATATAGTTCCCTTTTGCCCCCCTAATATCCCCTTCTTAGGAGTGGATGGGAGTCCACCTTTCTTTCTGGGATGTTTCTTGTAAGTCTTTGGGAGGTTTGTAACACTATCACATACTTTTCTTGTCTTGGGTTCACGTGGTGTTCTGTACGGGAATATCTTCTGATCGAGTTTATAGATAGACATTTTTTATCTATTGGTGTTTCTTGAATTGAATCGATGGATCTTTCATTGGTACAATCGAGGTGTATCAGTGTCCCATCCCAAACAGCCCTCTCAATGATATTGTCTGCCCTCTTGACTATGTCTCCTACTTCCTCCCTCTTCCCCCTTGCGAAACAGACCCCAAGCAATATATCTTCCTGCCCAACCCATACAAGCGGGGAGGACTATATATAATTATAGGGGTCTTTAGCAGCATTGTTCCAGACAAAGCAGCGACATTAGAGTTAGGGCAAAAGACAAGATAGTAATTTATCGAGATGGTATTTAAACAGCCCCCAAGCAGGCTGGCCAGGCCGAACATTATGAAGTCAGGCTGACCTGGACTTGCTAAAACGGAAATAGAATGAACTTAGTGGGCCACTTATAAGTTGTGCCCGACTAATACAGGACACCACACACGGTTTAAGAGGTATCATATCACAATATGACAGAAAAACATTAAATAATGTATAGCTAAATAAAGAATAGATAACTTTAAACAAAGGAAACCCATCATGTTGTTGGCAACCCATATAGTGAAGCAGAGAGGGAGACGATAAGGCTAAAAGGATATGAAAAGATAGAGGGTGCGGTATGGCCGATGCAAAACATTCCAAAAGGCTTCCGTTCTTTTGGCTGAGGACCATGTGTTAGACCCGTTGCATGGGTACCTGATAAACCCTAGAGGCATCCAAAACTCCAAGAAGGGTCATTATCTTTATCTTTATTATCCCTATAAACGTAAGGAAAGTAGGTTTGAGTGAGTTTGGTTTATCTCTATCATTTCCATGCCCTCTTGTCTACCTACTTTTTATTTCCTCTCTTCCTACTCTATCCTCTCTTCCTTCATCTCTTCCTGCTCTATCCCCTCTTTTCTCCTTTATTGCTTCAACGACCTATCTCTCTATTTCTTCCCATGGAGTTTAAAGAAACAGATCTCAAAATGGATACAATCTATTGAGATTTTGCATGACCTACCACAGGCTCGGCAGTGGTGCTAACAGGGAGGCACTCAGAGATATAAAGAAAGGGTTTAACATTGATGCTGAGATATCCTTAATTGTCGTAAGAGCAATGCTATCGAATCTGAGTTGATCCACTGCAAATATATAATTTTCCTGAACTAATAGAAAGACAGCTAGATAAACAAAATAATTTCAAGTCCTGCATGCTCCACTCTATTTTCAGCAAGGTTCAATGATCACAATGTAAAGAGAATATAAGAATCAATATGAGAGGCTTAGAAAGAAATTCCCAAACAGCCACCAGTCAGTTTTTTTCCCTCAACAAACTAACAGTCATCACCCAGGAAATAATGAAGCCTTCAATGAAAACAAGGAGATTATTAGGCAGAGTTAGCCTTCCAACCTGCAGTAATGCTCTTCTTCACAGCCACCAGGACATGAAAAAACAGGGGGCAGAGGGAACCTGTCTGAGTAAGGCAAAGTTAAATTCCCGTTCATTAAAGATGCTATAACTTCCCCAGGGATATCAGTTCCCTTTCTGCTGGGGGAGGATGATCCCTCCATGTTATTGCTCCGGCTAGATATCTGTACATCCATAGGATCATTTTCATATTCATCTCCAGATTCTTTGTCCAGGGTTTCGATATCACATTCATGCTTTACAGATAGCCCCAGCGATTGAAGATATAGCTTCCTTCCAATTTGAAGCTCGACAGATGCAATGAAACGAAAACAATAGCTGCATACAAGACAATCTACCTGCATGAGGAAATCAATAGATAAATAAATAGTCATTTATCATATTCACCGCAAAAGCACTGCAAACAATCATGGCAAATAGGGTTTTTGAATCGTCAAAGTCGATATCATTGTGAAGATCATCGACCCTCATAAACGAAGACAGGGACATTGATGGGATCCCCTGGACAGTTGACAATGATGGTTGACGACAGTGCCAAGGTCAACACTAATGGGGTGACCCAAATAATCAGAACCAGACAACCACTGTCTACACATTGACAATGATATTGAAATTGACGATGATGATGTTGCTGATTATGACAGTTGACATTGACTTTGACAAATTCCCATCAACATCCCACACCAACATTGTGGGAATGGCAAAACCCATTGAGAAATAACAGAGTTCTGATGCTGCTTACCTTGTTGTGACTGTGCTGTGAGGCAACAAGCATTTGATCCTTCAAAATGAGTTCATCTTCTCCAAAGTTTACATTCGCATAGACACCTATCATCAAAGCACTAGGTTCATAGAAATATGTAAAAGCAACTCGACAATGAAAAGAAGAAATTGTTAAATCTATAGAAGAATATACAAATATGGTATGGTAATGGAAAAACACTGATAGAATTCTGAGAATATCTATTGAAATTGTTATATCTACAGGGACTGGTACCTGTTTTCAACATCAATGTTTCTGCTATTCTAGTCGTAAATCAATCCGCAAACCGGACAGAGGTATTGAGTCCATCAGGACCCGACATTCTGTAACTCACTTTAATATTGGGGATTTACCCGTGGATGGATCGGGGTTGCTAGGTAATTCACTCATATCAATCAACCATGTTAACAGTAAACTGCACATCCTTTACTTAGAATACAAGAGGCAAAAAAGAAGACATCAACGTGACATGCAGACTGAGGAGGGGGTCAACACGGGACAGGACGAGGTACAAAAGATCATCACGTGAAGCAGCACGCGACAGCTTAGAAATAAAAGGGCTACGACTGGCCCACTAATAAAGCGGGGAAATAAGCCCATTAAAGAACAAGGACCCCGATTGGGAACATATAAGGACCAGTGGGGGAGAGAAATACACCCTCCGGCAACAGGATCCAAGAATCAGGTGGTTGATTGTTCTCTTGGGAGAGAGCTGCATTTGGGAAATCTTTGGAGAGAGACTGGCTTGCTTGTTTGAGTGTCACAAACATGTACATATGCCGTAAATCCAAAAATATTTTGAGAGAGACCAGTGCCTAGCCTTGCATTTGGAAAAAAACTGTGTCAGTAACATTCATGGCCTACAAAGATCAGTTGTCCAGGCTGGAATGTGGTTGATAAGGTAGACTGCAGTCCGGGCTGCCTCTCCTCAGTAGTACTTCGATAGATGTGCTTGAAATAACAGTGATGTATCTGAATCTAGGATGTGCCCAATCTTTCTCTCGGCCAGTCTGCTCTGATCTGGTGCATACACAAGACGACTCACGGACAATCCCTTGGCTTGAGAGATAGGAGTACACAGTTGAATTAAAATATTCTTTACCATTGTTGGGCTGAAAATGTTCGACTTTAACTTCAAATTGAGTGTGAATCATTTCACAAAATTGGAGAATATTTGTGGCATCACAGCCTCTGGCTTGATTATAAATTGCCATGTGAATCGGCCGCAATCATCAATAAATAATACAATACACCTGCACCCGGACAGCTATATACACGGCAAGGTCCCCACACATCACTATGAATGAATTCATAAGGTCTTGAGCATCTCACATTCAACAATTTAAATGAAGAACATCTATGCTTAGCCAATTAACAGGCTTCCCATGAGAGAGTATCAATGTTGACCCAAGAAAACATAGTGAGAAAATATTCCCTTAACAAATCACTAGACGGCTGGCCCATTTGTCTATGAAGCAAGTAGATTTTGTCCAGCAAACCAGTGGTCCATTCCATGGAGGTGAAGCACTTGGCAGCTTGGTCTTCTAGCAAGAGCAGCCCCCTCTCTCGTCAAGGGATCCAATCTTCCTAGTTGATACCTTGTTATGCAGAAAACATGAGTCATGATCAATGACAAATCTTCCTAGTTGAAAGTAAATGTCTTAAGCTCTGGCACATGCAAGACTGATTTTAACACCCCAAGCGAATTGAATTCCACTTCACCAGTACCCACAATTGAAAGATAATGTCCACCAGCTGTAAGAACCTTTTTTGAATCTCCCATACAGGTGTACTTAATAAAGTCAGCTCTATCTGTTGTCATAAGATCCAATGAGCACCATCTGCAACAGATAAAAAGCAGAACTGAATGAGGCATACCAGTCACCTGAACAAGTCAGAGAGGTTGACGCCTTGTCCTTGGGCTGCATTTGTTCCGACCTTAAGAGAAGGTGGCCACATACACAGCCTTTGACTGTTGGTTCTTGAATGCCAGCGTACAATACATCTCTTTGGTATGTCGCTTCTCCTTGCGATAGTTGCGTAACAGTTCATCTCTCGGGTCAGCACCATGTAGTTGGCCTTAGACCACCTTTACGTGGGTGACTTGCTGCATAGCTTATGTGTTACTTTTGGGTATTGACCGAGTGTCAATCTTCTTTTTAACAAACGTCGTCTGGGTTGTTTTTTGAGTTTCAGAACTAACCCAGAGACGAGTTTCCTCTTCTGCTACCATACCAATGGTCCTATCTAATTCAAGAAAATACCCCTCCTGCTCTCTCCCCTTCTCTTATTTATAGGGGTTTTGTTCCCCTTTAGTCAGCACGTGTGGTCAACGGCTGTTGACTGGCTCCCGCCTTATCTCTTCTTTTATGTTTCCTTGAATAAAACATATCAGCTCCTGGCTAAGATGACCTCCCAAGAACCTGATATGGATATCTCCTGATCCACTCAAGAAAACTCCAAGATAAGTAAAAATAAAGAATTATTCCTCGATCCAATGAAATCCTAGAACCAAGAATCGAGATCTGGAGAGCTCCTCGAAATCAACAAAAGAGTCTGACAAGAGAGAAAGGGAGAACAGAAAGATATTAACCGAACGCTGCCGGATTGGCAGAGTTCTTGAAGGATGCCGAATCAGCTCCTTCTTGCAAGGGAAGGGAGTATCTCTGTCACCTCCCTGCTCCCTCAAATTCTGGTAAGAAAATTCATCCTTCTTGAGTGGTAGACCCCCTTTATTTATAGGGTAGCGGGTCTGGTGGTGGCCCTCTTCTTAGTAAGGTCTTGCCCGCTTTTCTTCTTTGATACATAACCTCGTCGCATATTTCTTAGGGAGGTTCGTTTCAGAACCTTCCCTCAATAGCCATATTTCTTAGGGAGGTTCGTTTCACAACCTTCCCTCAATAGCCATCTCTGCATGTTTGCTCCATTCATTGCTATTGAACCCATCAAACTTAGGGTCAATATCTGGAAACACTAGGACACACAGCAGTTGTTCAGCTCAATGAACCTCCTCTTTACCCTTTTCATTGAAGTAAATGTCTCTTCTGGAAGTTCCAGGAAATGAAGAATAGAAAATGATAAAAAGAACAAATACCAACCTTCAAGAGTGCAGGGATTAACAAGCCTTCATAAACAAACTGCTCTGATGCGCTATGACAGAATCATAAACAAGTTCAATGTCTTCTCTGATTTCCCTTGGATGCTCCTCTCTCTGGTCACAGCAGACAGGCTTCTGGCAGCTACGGTTAGAATGAGCAAAAAGTATCAACTCTATTCCATCTCCCTGGCCTAAAATACAAGCCAATAGTACAGTTTGGTGGACCCGAATCGTAACAAGACTTATTCTTGGAATAAGTTACGAGATACAGGATCACTTATAACAGTGTCCCACATACACCAATTAAAAAAAACAGAAACGACATGAGCCACTAATAACATGTGGCCCATTTACAGACAAATAATAGAAAGACAAAGAAACAACTAAGTAGCATTGAAAGAGTCTCTCTAATCAACAAAATTTTGAACTGGAAAGAATAAACCGTGCTTACTCAGTGTTGTTCCCAAAATGCAAAAGAGCCACTTTAGAGTAAGATTTTTGGCCATTGCATTATCCAACCCCATATACCTTATCATTGCCGAAGTCTTGACCAACCAGCTCAGGGAGGTGATCCACTACTTGGTTAGCCCTTTCCAATCTGCATTTATTCCACGACAACCACCGGTTGACGGTGCAGTGGTCGCATCAGAAATTTTGGGCAAGGAACAGATCGAAAGTAAAAGGGTTCATGTGAAAGGTAGATATTGCAAAGGTATATGATTGCCTTGATTGGGACTTTCTTTGGGCATTATTGCAGTGCCAAGGTTTTCCAGCAGAATGGCCGAGATGAACTAAAAGATATATTACATCCCACTCTTTTTCAGTGTTGGTGAATGGGCAACCCTAATGAGGTTGGATTCTTCCGCAAAGAGGGGCCGACAAGGATGCCCTCTAGCACCTCTGCTCGTTGACTTGGCCATGGATGCCCTTGCCATAAGCACAATAGAGGTTTGGTCTAACGGCATGACAAAGGGGGGACGATTGGTGTTGCTGCCACACGTGCCTTCAGCACTATCCATCTTCTACCTCTCAGTGTTAAAGTTACAAGTGGAGGTCGTAGAAGGTATGATGAAAAGGTTCCTATGGAAAAACTCAGGATCGGAGGAGGGGGGATAGCCCTCAGATTGTGGGCATAGTGTGTAGACCAATCCGTTTGCGGGGGCTGGGAGTATGGAAATGGAAGATTTGAACATAGCTTTATCGGCCAAGTGGGTGAGCAGGTTTATGGGACCTGTTACATCTCCCTGACCAAACCCTAGGTCGAGGAGGGAGGAACAGAACTGAACGGGAAGAGATAGGAAACAAGAAAGCAGAAAAAACCCACTCATTTCACCCCATATACCCTTTATGTAATGAGTACACGGATAGGTTATACAAATTAGGGGTTATGGGCCTGTAATGGGTCCATTACATAGAAAGAGTGAAAAATAAAGACAAATGCGTTAGTAGACAGGCGCTCACCAGTTAAAAGGACTAGATACAGGTATGGCTTTATGAATTCTGAAGAACATCCATGGATCCAGCTTGGACTGGGAAAGTCGCGTAGCTCTGGTCTGCAGGTCCTCTACTTTCTTGCAAGGCATGAGGTAGATGTTTCCTCAAATTTGAGAATTCTTCAAAGCCAAGCTGGGGGATGGCACATCATTCTGTTTTTTTGCTAGATGCATGGTCGGTTCTGGGCACACTAAAGCCAGAATTCACGCACCACTTTGCACTTGCACGCACCCCTTAGGCTACTTTTTGGAATGCTGGGATAGTGCATGGATCCCAGGCCTAGATGATACCATACCCAACAAAGGAACGGAGAATATACAGGGGTGCCGCAGATCCTGATCCACCTACGCCCAGTGCAAGGAACACAGGAAAGGTGGGAGTGAATAGGCACATCTGTCTCTGGTCACGAGGCCTATTTGAGACTTAGCCGCAGACATATAAGGGAAGAACCAAGGATCCTCCACACGTGTCACATCATATGGAGACAAAAGCTCCCCTTTAAGGTGAGATTTTTCTGTAGGCTGCTGCTTCGACAAGACTAGGGAATAAATGATATTTATTGATGTATTTATAAAAGCACTGAGGCCCATGCCATTTCATTCTCGATTGCAGGATGGGAAGCGAGGACAGAGAGGACGACTAACCAAGGTCATCCCATCTCATCCAATCGACCTGTGCCAGAACCAAATCGAACTGTACTCGTGAACTCAAGCATGGCCCTTGCAATATCTTCTCAAGGCCCCACAATCACATAAACTAGACTAGAACTCAAATTAAAATCAGTACATTCAAAATTGAAAACAGTTTAAACTTTCAATCAACAGAAAAACTTGCGTTCATCTTCCTACAAATTGTGTCATCCCAATAAGATCCTAAACTTGCTTGAGTTCAGAATTAATTCAAATTCAGACCCAAGAAGAATGATTTCCTGATAAATAATTGCCTGAGATGACGAGCTTAATTCGGGAGTAACTGCTACTGAAAGAAGAATGCTCAAATAGAAAGATTGGAAAGTGACATGACTGTAACTATTTACTGCATCAACTTATCATTTTTTTTCCCCTGTGCATCATAAGTTGGTTGTTGCCAAATAATGTTAAGAGATTAAAGTTTTCAGCCGAGAAATATAACTCAATATTAAATTAAAGAATGGACTGAGGGGTAAAAATAAATGTAAAAATCCAGAAAGCCGAGGCCCATACCTTTACCATATTTTCCATTTCTCACTTCGATTTGATGACTATCCCTTCTCCTTATAATATCATCAAAGTACTCCTAGTAGAAGAAAATATAGCAATTAATTTACTTCAAACAAATATCAAAGCATGTAAATTCGTAAAGTGAGATCTCGAACTTAATAAAAAGAACTAATCCTGCACAGAAAATATGTCAAAACCTCGCAATCCAATAAGTTGAAGTCCAAGTTCGCATGAAAGAAGAATAAAACCCGGCAAAGAGTTCCACCAAAAAATTATGCTCGCCAATTACACATTCCTAAACATCTCATCGAGCGAAGTTCGAGTTTAACTGAAAACCAGCACGACCAATAAACCCGAGTATCAAGCACAATTCTACGACCATAAGACGCATCGAGAAAATATTAAATAAAATCATGTATATTGAACCTACTTTTGACCACCAAGACGCACAAACTGAACAGAAACATGAAGTTTTCACCATATTCGATTGAATAATCAAGTGCAAGTCTTTTATTGGAGAAATCCGATTATCAATCACAATTCTACGATTATACGATGCCTCGCGAAACTGTTAACTGGATCATAATCATTGGATCATTTTTTGAACACCAAGGCGCACAAACTCAAAAGAAACAGGAAATTTTCACCATATTCGATTGAATAATCAAGTGCGAGCCATTTTCATGGGACAAAACTCACTTTTGAAGATTCAGGCAATGGCGGAGCAAGAAGCGCAGCAATCTGACCAGCGTACTGAAGATCCAGAGGACAAGGAGAGCTCTCCATCCCAGATGAATACGTGAGAGAGAGAGAGAGAAAGGGGTTTTGGCGGGATTTAAAAGAGCAGAGTTAGGGAACGGAACGTGATGGGACGGATGACGATCCGTGACGGATACTGACGTCACGGAAGTTCCGTCGCGTCACCGTCCCGTCACACGTCCATGGATTTTGGAAAAATCCGTCCCAACAGTCTCACGTGTCCCTCATTAAGCGTCCCGTCATGTCCCTGTCACTGGACGTCGTCACCGTCACATGTAACGGGAAGAACAACCCTTGTGGAAGAGAGAGAATCAGAGGGGCATCTATTTAGGCTCGCGAAATAATGCAGGGACTTTTCTACAAAATGCCAAGAAATCAATTTAGCGACGCCACGTGGTGAAATCTCAGCAGGCCGTCAGGAAGCTTAAATCTAACGGCTTTTAAGCATTTTGGTGATTTTTAAAGACTCTTAAAAATCCGTCAAGGCCGTCATCCGTCACGGCCATCCCGTCACGGCCATCCCGTCACGTCCCCCATCCAATGCCCCCCATCACCATCGCATCACTGTCACGAGCAGGTCGTCATCCGTCACCATCACCGTTACGGACCCCTAATTCTGTCACCGTCACGTCATCTGTCACGATGCCGTCACCGTGACGTGTGACGTGACAGATGGCTGACGGTGACAATGACGTCAAAAAGTATAATATTTAGTTCTTCAGCAGGGTTTATACTTCAACTGCAATTCAGAGAATGTTAAATATTTCAAAGGGATCAGCAAGTCTGGATGACAATGACGTCAATGTTGCCGGATGGACGACGAAATCATGATGATGGCATCTCTGTCATCGTTGTTGTCATACGGCGACAACATCAACAGACGGCGCATAAATGGCTGACGAAGCCTTGTTTTTATGCATATGGTTCCAATGGTATGCATGGGGATAACTTGTATACCATTTCTTAACTTGTACACATGTTTGGTAGTTAGTATTTGAAGCGATAGCTGATGGTGGTTATCGGAAGTAGGGATCAGGGAATCTACTGTTTGATTGGATCGAGCATTTGAATGATCAAATTCGAACCGCAATCACGAGAGAGAGAGAGAGAGAGGGAGAGACAGCACGAGAGAGGGAGAGAGGCAGAGGGAGAGAGCACGAGAGAGAGAGAGAGAGAGAGAGAGAGAGAGAGCAAGAAGGATAGAGAGGATGCACGAGAGAGCGAGAGAGTGAGAGAGAGAGAGAGCCAGAGGAAAAGCGAGGATCAGAGACAGAGTAACAGATGGAAAGATCACAAGAGAGAGAGCCAGAGGAAGAGAGCATAAGAGATAGAGAGAGAGAGAAAGCTAGAAGGAGAGAGAGCACAAGAGATGCAGAGAGAGCCAGAATGAGGGAGAGCATGAGAGATGGAGAGAGAGAAACAAGGAGAGAGAGCACAAGAGATAGAAAGAGAGCCAGAGGGAGAGAGAGCATGAGAGAGAGGGAGAGAGAACGAGAGAGAGAATGCAAGAAAGAGAAAGAGAGAGAGAGAGAACAAGTGAGAGAGCGAGCAAATGAGAGAGAGAGAGAGAACAAGTGAGAGAGCGAGCAAATGAGAGAGAGAGAGAGAATGCAAGAAAGAGAAAGAGAGAAAGAGAGAGAAATAGTGAGAGAGCGAGCAAATGAGAGAGAATGAGAGAGAGAGAGAACAAGTGAGAGAGCGAGCAAATGAGAGAGCGAGCAAATGAGAGACAATGAGAGAGAGAATACAAGCAAGTGAGAGAATGAGCAAATGAGAGAGAATGAGAGAGAGAACAAGCAAGTGAGAGAATGAGCAAATGAGAGAGAGAGCAAGATAGAGAGAGAGTGAGCAATGAGATAGAACGAGAGAGAGCAAGTGAGAGAGTGATCAATGAGAGAGAATGAGCGAGAGAGAGGGAGCAAGTGATAGAGTGAGCAAATGAGAGAGAATGAGAGAGAGAGAAAGAGAGAATGAGCAAGTGAGAGCTCGAGCAAATGAGAGAGAATAAGAGAGAGAGAGAGAGAGAGAGAGAGAACAGGCAAGTGAGAAAGAGAGAGAACAAGAGAAGGGGAGAGAACAAGAGAAGAGAGAGAGAGTGAGCAAATGAGAGAGAACAAGAGAGAAAGAGAGCAAGTGAGAGAGAACAAGAGAGAAAGAGAGCAAGTGAGAGAGAACAAGAGAGAACGTACAAGCAAGTTGAGAGAAGGGGAGAGCGAGACAGGGAGCGAGAGAGAGAGAGAGAATAAGAGAGAGAGAGGTCTGTTGTTTTTGAAGAGGAGTTACAAACTCGACAAAGCAACTCACGGAGCTGATGTGGACCAATAGGGCTTTTAGTAAAGAGTAGTGATGGGGGACCATCTCGCCACCAAGACGGAGCAACGCCGACAACCACACCAAGCAGCACGAGCCGACGCCCGCGACGCAATGTTCAAGTACTCCAAGTGACGATGAAGCTACACGTGTTTTTAGCTTATTTTCTTCATGTCTTTTGTTGTAATTTCCTCGCTGAATTATGGACCGGGCCGTTTGTGTTTTGGCCTTGTCCATTTTGATCACTTTATTTTTCTCATGTTTAGAGAGAACCGCTCGTGTTGAGACGGTTCCCTCATGTTACACCCGATTGGGCATGTCCATGATCCTATATAAGGATGGCAGGCCCAAGAGGACGGACGGACTGATTGAGGAAATCCAAGTATTGTGTTGTTTCTTTCTTTAGCCTTAGCCTAGAGGATAGCTCTTAGAATTCGACATCACCGTAGATCGTGGGAGACGTAGCCGACCTTCCACGACAGGATCATCATGGAGTCCCTCGCCCTCTCTTGTTCGTAGTCTTCTTTCTTTGCAAGAAGCCCAGTTCTTGACAGTTACAGTTCAAGAAAGTAGCCAAGAACGTGAATGTTGGACGCCTCTTGAACCTCCCACATCCATCTCCATCGCCAGGAGCCCAACGCCGCCGGAGGAATCGCGCCGCCGCCGCCCGTGACTGTCCGCGAATCTTTGCTGACGGCAGCGCACTGTCTCAGTGCGTCCGCGTGGTCGCACGCCGTCCTCATGCCGCGCTCTCAGCATGCCGCGTCCCTGCACGCCGCGCCCCAGCCCGCTGCACCCCCGTGCGCTGCACCCCTGTGCGCCGCACACCCGCTCGCCACGTCACCAAGTGTCAACGTCAATTTCTGGACTCATTAACCAGGTTCATAGGAATTCCCCTTTCGAAATCGCAGATCTTTACTTCTTCCGGTTTTTGTCGCGTATTTTCCTGTGCCTCGAGAGATAGGAACCTAACAGACCCGTCTTAATACCTTAGAGAGTGAATAGCCATAAATTTTCTTGTGGTAGTGCATTACTTCTTTCGTGGAACGTTGGACGCCCTTGGATAGTAATACTATCCCTCGTCTTATGCGTTAGGATTTGGTCCAAAGGGACGTTGGGAAGTCGATTGTGCTCAATCAAACTTCGCCAACTTAACTACTCATCAAACTTGACTGTGAAATTCATTTACTTGTCGTTGTTCTTAAAAGTATTGCATCATAACCTCAAGCCACTAGTACACTCATAGTCATTAGTTTTGCTGTAACACGAGCCGCGCGATCCCGGACATCGTCGTGTTACATCAAGTAGCTACTAATAATAGGACACGTACCCCTTATACTTGTTAGGGAGTAGATGAATAGGATTCAATATAAGTTCCAACATAGATATAGGATTCAATATAAGTTCCAACATAGATATAGGATTCAATATAGATAGGATTATACATAGATAGGATCCAACATATAGGATTAGTTTTAACATAGGCGTTATACTTGTTATAATGGCTACGATTAAATATAGACAGGATTTTACATAGATAGGATCCAACGGTTAGGATTAGTTTTAACATAGCTGTTATACTTGTTATAACGGCTACGATTATAACGAATAACTATACACGTTATAACTAAAAACCTTATAAATAAGAACATTGTTAAACATATTTTTCAATCAATGATAATACAACGATCTTAACCTCTCAATCGTGTTCTTCCTCTCTCTCTCTTCTCTTCTCCTCTTCCCGTCTTCTTCTTCAGCGAGGACAAATGTTTTCAGTTTTGTCAATCCGATCTATCTTGCTTGAAAAGTTTGAATAAAATTTTGATCAATGTCTATTTATATCAAATAACTTTGTTTGGGAAGGAGGACTATTCAGTAGAAATAGTGAAGGAGCGGAGCGCGAATGTGTTCTTTTGACTTGAACATTGCTGAAGCAACTATTTATGTATCAGAGAGTCAAAACTTCGCATTACCTGAACTGAACCAATCAGTACATCTTTTGGCTAGTCGATAACCAAACTGAGCCATCGTTCCAACCAAGTAAATCTGGATCAAACTTGACCAAAAACCTTGTTTGATCAAAAGCTTTGCTCAGTTTGATCAAATATCCATCTCATCGATCAAAAGATTCAATCAAAATTTGATCTATTTGAACCCCTATCCCTAGTTGTAAGTAATCTTTTCAATTATATCACATCCAAATCTCACTTATTGAAATGATAAGGTATAATATTTCTTTTACCAAATAGTTTTATTTATTTTGATTTTGTTTATTTGTACTTAAGAGGTAAAGATCCAAAATTCCTACTAGGGGATGAACAAAATGAATTCATGTGCTAGCATTGTACAAATACGTTTCGGACCTGCTGAATTTGCGAAAAATGTTTTTTACAATGATTAAGCTCCTTATTGGATTCATATTTCATTATTTGAGAGCAATGTTTGTATGAGAAATTACATCCCCAGCATGATAATTTGAATAAATTTAGTCGATTTGTCTGTTAATCATAATATTTGGATAGATCATCTGCTTTAAATTCTTGTTTGAATCATGGGAAGAATCTTTGGTGCATTGTGAGGTGTTTAAATTCCAATTACATGATTAGTAATTTTAAATGAAAATGTGTACGATGTGTGAAGCTAACTTCCATGGAATGTCACCTCTTTAATATTTATCATATTTTACTTATTCAGTTGTGACATGAAAACTTCATCAGTAACTCAATTTATTCAGAACGTTCTACATAAATTAAATATTTTAATCTAAAAGTCCCTTTAGAATAAATAAGGAGTTCTTAGTTGAATGATAAATATGGCCATGCCTAGAAGATGCTTAGAAGCATATTTAGCCTGAGTGTTAATATGCATTTACATGCAATTTACCATCATTTCATGCAATTTATTGTATACATGATCAGATATGTGCATAAACATACATGAAATGGCTGAAATACCCACACATCATGGGCATCCAATAAAAATCTAACTATCAGCCCTCCACAAATCCATATCAACATGGGATATTAATTTATCATTGATATCTTAGTAAATTAATAAAATCTATGAGAAGATATACTCATTAAAGAATGTGACTAGCAAGTGATGATCAAAGCTCATTTCCTGAAGGAACGTATATTAGTGATTTAATGCATTTTAATTGTTAATTAGGGAATGAGAATATATATTTTATAAATAAGAAATACGGTGAGAGGAGAAGGATGTTTATATGTAATAATTATTGTGTATATTTTTCTTGAGAATGGAATAGGTGGGCATGGTGGATGACCATGACTAGTAGTATGAATTAGATGCGATGGGTGGATGGATGTTGATGAACATATGTGAATACATAAATGTAGATATATGGGTATGTATAGATGGAAGTGGAGAAATATATGACCAAGTGAATGCAACAGTAATTTCCATAGATCATTATATTCTGCATGATGGAAATATATGTGGCTGGCAATCCAATCACACATTCCACATCTCGTTCCATATTCTTTAATGAAAATATAATACACGTGTGATGCTTATAATGAAGTCCATGAATACATGATCTAACTTAGTGAATTACGATGAGATCGTAATATGAAGATCACTAGTCAATTATGCATGTGTTCTAAATATTCCTATTTGAAGGATACTCGAGAAGGACATCGAAGTATCCAGATAGAATAACACTATCTAGACTTACTCATATGATGAGTATGGCCGGTCCCATAGCCATTAGTGTGGAGACACAAAGGATAGATAATGGGTGCTCTTTAGTGGAAAGCGTTCACTGAATTGATCCGTACGAATCCTTGAATGGTATTATCCCATAATGTCAATAAGTTTGATTCACATCACGATTGTGTAAGTGGTCCTCAGACCTGAGACACCAAAGATGTCTTGTGAACGAACGATTGTACTTTGACCATGGCCAATGAGTTTGTAATCATGGGATTCTAAACGGTCTTAGTTTGGGTGCATCAAGAAGTTCACAAAGATGATTGAGTGGTCAAGATGGAATCGTCCACCCTCGGTATAAGAGGTGACAGCTCAAGGAAGACGATGCGATGAAGTCCTTGGCCAAGGTAGTGAAATATCGGAGAAAAGTTCTCCGATGATTTCCAAATGCATCAATACTAACTTGGATGATCGATTAGGGTTTGACAATTGACCATACACTAAGTCATTCTAAGAGCGTCAAGTGGATGAGGGACTATGTGTACAGTAACCGATGATGAACAGGTTCCATGAGTGAGTCAATACACACTCCTTCGTATCTTCTAGAGCACGAGGTGTAGCTTGGCACCTCACGTGTTGGAGACTCAACCTATTGATTGGGTTAAATCGATCCAACATTAATTAATCTATATGTCGATATAGTAAATTAATATGGAAGTCCAATAAAGGTTATTGGGCCGCTCAAGTTGTTAACTAGACTGATACATGGGCCTAGAGGGTCACACACAAATGGTATTTTGGACGTCGAAAGATATAATTAAGTTTTAGGAGTTTTTATGAAAAATACCCACTTAGTATAAAGGGGAAGGTCCTGAACGAAATTCACCCATGCCAGAATTGTTCAGGAGCCTTCCCCTTCTTCTCCCTTATCCCCACAACCCCTTTCCACTCCTTATGCAATCAGGATGACGTAACGATGACGAAGGAGATTGAACGGGGCTCGTCAACAATAAGGAGGAGATTCAACGTACTGAGGATCGCGTGGATACATTTAGAGGCTGCACACTTGAGCAGCTCGACTCGTCTCACTCTGGGATTCAAGAAATCACGGATGTGATATGTGCAAATGTACTTTGTTTCATGATTTCATTGATGTCGTGCAATTTTGCAAAAGTCTTCTGCTGCGGATCGTTTTGATTTCTTCATCCAGATCTATGCCTCTAGAACCCAACACTGCCAAGGTCAAGGAGATTACAACAATGGGAGAGAACCTCCATTTCTAATCAACATCAGGCACCAAAAAGAGAACTTGATGGATCTCAAAATAACTTTCTTTTATCTATTAAAGTAGGGACAATTACAATTTTTGCATGGATGGAGGGTATATTTATATAAAGAGTGTATAGACAAACAAAAGAGAGACATAAAGAGATACTACACTCAAAAGTTAAACCAAAAGTCGTTCTGGATAATTTGATATTACTTGTTGAACTTATATCATTCTTTTTAGTTAACTTTTGTGTCTTCTTGTTGATCCATGTGCCAGACTACATGTCAAAAAATTCTAAAAACTGTTACATTTCATAAAAAACCGAAAAATATATGTTGTGACTTAAAAATATCTCTTCAAATATAACATCACAAAATTCTATATGTATATATAATTTTATTTTTTCCATGTAATGTCATCAAAAGTCCAAAGGTACTGAATTGCGACTTGGAAAAATATTTTTCTTTACAAAAATAATGTTATAAAATTCCATAAGTTTATTGAAAATACAAAAATTATATTATCATTCTAGAAAAAGATTCAATCATTGTAAGTTTGATAACATGCATTGATAACACAAAAATTATAGGGTTATTTCTGGGAAATTTACACTTTTACGCATTAAATAATTATCAATGCAAGTTATCAGTCTTCCGATGACTAAAACTATTTTTAAAACGATATTCTGATTTTTTATTGATTTAGTCATTTTTAAGGATTTTTCCAACATCATATTCTTCGAGAACTTTCTTATGTGATTCAGAATATATTTTTAATGAATTCATTTTGAAAGTATATTCAGGGAGATAGACTTTTCTAATTCAAAATATATAGTAATTCAATTTGTATGACTTATTTTTTATTTATACTTATTTTTAATGCATTGTTCGCCATTTGATTCGTCAATGGTGGCCAATCACGAGTATCCACAATGATTTGCTGTGATAATCATTGAAAAAAGGCACCATTATGGCAATGCAAATAGCGATGCCATAATGGGCTAATCATTATGTGACACTTGCTTTTCTTTTATTCATAGGAGTGACGTGGACCATTAGGAAAAACAGGTGATTTAAATTGCAATAAATGCGATCGGATAATCAAGAGAGAAAATAATTAAAAAGGGTAAAAGAGAAGTCAACAATTGTGCCAGTACATGTGACACACACATGTACCCCCACAATTGATTAAAAAGGAAAGACAATCTGACGCATCACGTGGAAACGCGTGCCACTTCAGGTATTAATTATGAGATATTCCCCCTTTTTCTGATGTGAATGACACACGTTGTACTATCATTCATGGGAAGAAGAGGAATAAGGGGGAATCTCATGAGGTGGCACACGGCTCCGCGATGCCACGTCACATAAAGATTAGAAAAAGACGAGGCGATTGCGCCAGAGTGAGTGCAATCCCTACCCTCTACGTATGTGCATGTGGTGTTCTCAGAGTGAGTGTTTGCATAAGAGGAGGTGATTGCGCCAAATGATTAATATATGATGATTGGACGACTTAATTGAAAATGAAAAAAGAGGAAATGTTAACGTCGATTATGAGGAGAGAGAAGAAATGGATGGTTAGTATTGCTCCAACATTAAATGTCGATAATTGACAATCCAGAGGTCCGATTGAGCTGAAATTTTCAGGGATGCTTTGTCTTCACCCCCTTTCTATCCATACCCTCTGATCTATAAATAGAGGTGTGTATCATTATCAAATTCATCCTTAAACTTTCTTCCTACTCATGTGGGCTGATTGTAAGATAATGAGTTTTTGAGATCCATCAATTGTGTTCTTGGTGCCTTGGGTGTGTGGGAAGAAGCAAAAGAGAAAAGGGGGAGCTTACTTGAACTCACAAATTTCGGTGATCGTGGAAGAAAATAAGGATCAATGGTAAGCATCTTTGAGTTACATTGTTCCTTCTCGACATCGTTGGTAGCTTATTTTGCTTTAACTACACATCTCGCCATTCCATCACCACCATACGTTCTCCAAATCACATCTTAACACCTTCACATCATCATCTTACCGTAAACTTACTTCTCAATTATCATATTTGACTCATTATCTACCCCACTTCCATTATTCTTGACGTCAACATCATTTCATTTTTGCACTCACTTGCTCCTCTTAAACATGAATTACACTATCTACTAACTACTCTCACCAACTTAATATCACTATCTCGCCTCGTGTTTTCTCGTCACTTGATTTCATATTTTGTACGAAGCTCTACTCATCTCAATAATCACCATTTCCCTATGGAGACGATCGGTGCTCATCACTAGCTAAGATTACTAGGTGAGTACAGGTTTATATTTTTATTTAATAATCTCAAAATACCAACGATGAGTTAAACCTTATTTTTGAGATTATCATCTAGTGATTGGAGTGTTCAAAGCAGCCCAGTAATTTATTTTGATTGATGAAATATGCAAATTTTTTCCAACCTTGTGAAATATAGTTCAAGGTAGAATGTGATTTTAACTTCACTCTTAAGCTGAGATCCATTTGTGGCTTTTGAGTATATGATCACATGTTCTGATCAAGAACTGAAGGAGGAATTAAATCTTAGATAGGAGTCTTTTATGGATTTTATATGACTGTAAAGCCAATCGGGCTTCCACGAGATTAAGTTCATTTAAATAAGTCTTCATTCATCATTGTTCTTGTGTGATGATTATAACTTTTCCTTGAATTCATGTAATGACTTGGTGAATTATGATGAAATTATAATGCAATGATCAATGGTCTCTAAACATGTATTCTAAATATTTTAATTCAAATAATATTCTTGATAGCCATTGAGCTATCCATAAATAATAACTTTATTTGATCCTACCCATATGATATGGCTGATTGATAGGCTTAAAAATTAGGGATTTCATTCGTCATTGGTGCTCTTGAGTTTACTCGATAAAAAGATAAACATGTATTCACTTAAAGAAATCTAGCTAGTAATGAATACAAATCATCTCTATATTGAATGATAGTTACAGATTTGATACTTATTTAAATAGTGATTACAGAGATGAGGGAGGTACTTATAAATTAAAAGATAGTGAGATGAGGAATATGTGAGGCGAGGATGTGATAATTGTCAATAAGATTAAGATATTTATTATAACAAGATAAAAAATACGTAGATAGGCTAAAAAATATGTAATTATATGAAGATTTATGCATGTGCAATTATAATGAGATGATGAAGAGATGATTTATGTACATGCGCCGCCAAATGTGCTAGGCGCATTTTGATCAGGAAGGGGGAGCAGTCCTATCGAAGTGGGAAATTGACCAGCACCCGTGTCAACACCTTGACGATCATTTGGGAGTCAAGACATTGACCTTATTAATTAATTAAATAATAATGGTTAGCCATACCCTAAGTCATTTGGGAGTCTCAAAATACAAGATAAATAATAATGCTAAGGGTTATATGACTGAATTGAAAATCCTTTACATGTTCTAGAGAAAAGCTGTAGCTTTTCCCCCCAGGAGCTCACAAATCAACCTATCGGTTTGTTTAAATTAATCAATTATTAAGTAATTTATATAATATAATTAATTAATAAGGTAACCCAATAAAGCTTATTAGGAAATTGGAATCATTAAATACACTGATAGAAGGGCCCAACGGGTCAATCAAGTAAAATTTTGTTGGTTTTCATTTATTCACATTCCTAGAAGAGTATGGATAGGGGAGGGCACCTAATCTTAGCTGGCCATGTAAGCCAAAGCCAGATAAGGGTGTGTTCCCTTTTCTTCTCTTTTTCTCAAAATGCAACCTTATAGAGAGACAAGAATGTGAGCAGATCTACTCAGACTTGAAGCATCACTATTCAAGGGACTGAAGAGGAGATCCAACATTCTTAAGATTATGTGGATAAGTCTAGATCCCAAACATGTGAAGGGCGTGAAGATACTTGTCCTATAACCCAATGATTGTTGAATTTGTTCTAGATAAGATGATAAGGTCATGTGATGATTTGATTTTAATCCATTTATATTACTTCATTTTCTTTTGCATGAACTATTTTTTATCATTAGTGGCCCCAAGATAACCCAAAAATGAAGATAAAAATGTGGGATAGAGATAAAGGTAGAGATAGAGATAGAACAAAAAGATATAGACAATGAGAAAAAGAAGATAAAGAAGGGAAATACTTAGAGATAGAAAGAAGAGATAGAGGTGTACACCCATGAGGCAGTAGACCTTACATTGGGAATTGTGGTCAAATTAATATCATTACTTTTATTGGTGGGTTCAGCCAAGATAAACTTTTCCAAAACAATATTTGCCCAACAGATTACACGAGATGAGTTGGACATTTAAAACAAAAACAAAAAACTTTATATGACCAATGCAAAATTATTGATAGTCAAATCCATTATCCATTTAAATCTGAATGAGTCATTTAAATTGCACAGATTTCCAACCCCTAGAAATATCCATGCAGTTCTCTACACATCAAATCTCATTGACTTCTAATTGATCAGTGCCACCAGAGATCAAATAGGATATTCTCACCATTACAGTCATGCTAGGAGGAGTGTGCTTAAGGAGAAGAAAAAAAGGGGACCCAAAGGACAAATTCGCACGATGTCTCTCAATTAGGACTTTTGGTCCTTTATGCTGAATAAAACCCCTAACGATGTGTGTGACCAAAATGACTTTTGGTCCTTTTAAAGATTTAATCCAATGGCTTATAAGCATTATTTGTGTGACCCTCTAGAACCATGTACTAGTCTAGTTAATGACTCCATTATATTAATAACTCTTATTATCAAAATAATTAATTAGATACTCTTAGGTCTGAGCTAAGACTAATTGGAATTATATTATAAGAGAGTCCTTAGGTCATAGTCAAAATGGAAACTTCCATCCACAATATTTCTTTGGTGTCTCATGTTTAAGGATCACTTACACAACCGCGACATGAATCCACCTAGTTGATTGTAGGTAGAAAACCAGCGAGGGATTCATAATGATAAATTTGGCAAATCTTTCACTAAAGATCACTCACCATCTGTCCTTAATGTCTCACCAAAAATCCGTACTGGATCAAAAACCATCCTTATCTTATGATCAAGAATATATAATGCTTTTCCATCCATATATTTCATTGTCTTTCCAAAACATCATTTTAATGTGAATGTTTGGGATATATATTTTAAAGATAAGTAATCACTGTAGTATGGCCTTCAAAATAATTCACTCACCATTGCAGATATCTACGGGTCTTATTAAAAATATACACAAAATAATTAATCTGATTTCTATTAATGAATTCAAAGGAGACTAGGATATGAAATTGGCTTGTGGGGCATACGAGTATAGTTCCGGATCGTCCGGGATGTGGAGGATGGACGGGACAGGACAAAATCATCCTGTCCGATGTCCGAAATCAATGCAGGGACACAGACGGGACGGTTTTTTCGTCTCGAGACCTCTGGAGGGGATGCTTTTTTCCGTCCCGATTTTTGTTCAACCTCGTGAACAGGATGATTTTTTCGTCCTGGGACAAAAAAACCGTCCCGTCTGCATCCTTGCACTCTCTAGTTCTGGATCGACTGGGACATGGACGATGGACGGGACGGGATGAAGACCGTCGTGTCCGACATCCGGAATCAGTGCAGGGACGGGGACGGGATGGTTTTTTCGGTCGAGACCTCCGGACGGGATGATTTTTTTGTCCTGGGACGAACAAACCGTCCCGTCTGTGCCCCTGCACTATACATATGAGGTCATCAGTTATTGCATAGAATTTGTATATTATTTAATATGACTGCTTAATCCTTCAAGTGTTTCAACTTATTTGAGAACACATAATGATGTCATCCACTATTATTGATGGTACAAATTGGTTCTCCTTACAAGATGTCCATCAAAAAGACATTTTACGCGATGGTTGAGTCAACAAATTTCCATTCAACCCTTCTCTGTCCCTTCCGTTTCGTATGGCGGCCGAGACGGAAAAATCAATGGAGAGAGAAGTGAAAAAAAACGCGTTGGAACGAGGGCACCACGTTTATTCCTATATCTTATTGTGGAGCCCAGTAGAGACGGATCAAATGAAGCTTCCCCCTCCCCATTTCATTTCCTGTTCTTATGAAAACCCAGATTTAAAACCCACGCCTAGAATCGATCAGAAGACACCCTTCTCTCTCCCTCTCTATCTCTCTCTCTCTCTCTCTATATATATATATATCTCTCTATCTCTCTTACTCTCTTCCCAAACAAAGAATTGTAGAAACGGCTCCCTTCCCTCCTATCTAACCTCTTTATATTTGAGTCTTTCTTTTGTCTATCTATCTGTCTATCTGTCTTTCCGTCTAGTTCCCTGTCAGACTCGAAGCTCAAGACAGCGCAGAAGAAAAAAAGATCCTGAACCAGAGGAGGATTATCGAACCGACTGAAGAAAGAATTTCCAAGTTAGACAGCCGTGCCGATCATCAATCTATGGTAGTTTTAACTCAACTCATTCTCTCATTTCTCTCTCTAGCCATTTATCAAACCTTCTCTTCACCTCTTCTCTCTATATATTTGTATCTCGCCATTCCTCTTCTCTAGAGAGAGAAGAAATGCTACGATGAACTCCCCATCATTTCCTTTCATCTGCTAGTATCTCTCTCTAGAGAAGAAACGGTCAACATCTCCGTTTTCTTCATTCCTCTGTCTTGTTATTTCTCTTCACGTATCGTTATATATTTTTTCTGGATTTTTCTCACGCTGCTCTTCATCTTGGATTGCTCTAGAGAGAGGGGAAGGATCAAAAGAGCCAAAAGACGGGGATTCCTCGACGGAGAGTTAGAGAATTAATGGAGATGAAGTACTTCAAGAAATTCTCTTTCTTCCTTCTTCTGCTCCTGTTCTTGGTCGGCTACACTTTCCTCATCATTTCCTCAGAAACCGTGGACGAAGAAGGCGGCTGTTCCTTCTCAGGTTTGACTCTTAAACCTTTACCTTCTCTGTCTTTCTCTATCGATTTCTCTATCTTTCTGCTTCTCTCTCTCAATCGCCAACGAAAACTTTTGGCGTTTGTCTACGTTGTTGAGGGGTCAAATCGAAAATAAATAGTAAATTTTGAGGTCGACGCCCGGGCGAACGTGAAGTAACTCTCCAGTTTTAGACCTGTAGACGTCAGTGACCTACATATTCCTCTCTGTACGTCCAGGGTATCAAAACAAGAAAGCAAAACCTACTTTGCAAGGTTCTCTCTCTACGTTGGTGGGCAGTCGTATTCTGTTTCCACTGATATATTTATTAACTGAGAACGAGATAGAGAGAGAGTGAGAAGAGAGGGAGAGAGAAATGGATAGAGAAAGATATATAGATAGGACAAGAGAGATAGAGAGAGAAATGTTGATAGAGATGGATGAGATAGAGAATGAGAAATATACAGATAGATAGATCGATAGATAGGTATATAGAGAGAGAAAGCGAGAGATGTATCGATAGATAGGTATATCGATAGAGATATAGAGAAATGGAGATAGATTTATAGGTAGATAAATGGAGATAGAGAACGATACATGGAGAAGCTGAGAGCGAGATAGAAGTAGAGATTGATGGTTACAAGCAGAGATAGATAAATAGATGTATATAGAGAAAGACAGAGACCGACAGATATATAGATTGAGACCGACGGATAGAAAGATACATAGATATATAGAGAGAGAGAGAGAGCGAGAGAAATAGATAGATAGATAGATAGATACACATATAAATATATATCTCTCTATATAGATAGAGAGAGAGATAGATAAATAGATAGAGAGAGTTAGAGAGATAGATAAATAGATAGAGAGAGATAGAGAGATAGATAAATAGATAGAGAGAGATAGAGAGATAGAGAGATAGATAAATAGATAGAGAGAGATAGAGAGATAGATAAATAGATAGAGAGAGATAGAGAGATAGATAAATAGACAGAGAGAGATAGAGAGATAGATAAACAGATAGAGATAGATAGATAGAGAGAGACAGAGATAGATAGATAGAGAGAGAGATAGAGAGATAGATAAACAGATAGAGATAGATAGATAGATAGAGAGAGACAGAGATAGATAGATAGAGAGAGAGATAGAGAGATAGATAAACAGATAGAGATAGATAGATAGATAGAGAGAGACAGAGATAGATAGAGAGAGAGAGATAGAGAGATAGAGAGATAGAGAGATAGAGAGAGATAGAGACGGATAGAGAGAGATAGAGAGAGATAGAGAGAAATAGAGAGATAGAGAGATAGAGAGAGATAGAGACGGATAGAGAGAGATAGAGAGAGATAGAGAGAAATAGAGAGATAGAGAGATAGAGAGAGATAGAGATAGAGAGAGAAAGAGAGAGATAGAGAGAGATAGAGAGACATAGAGAGACATAGAGAGATAGAGAGAGATAGAGAGATAGAGAGAGATAGAGAGAGATAGAGAGATAGAGAGAGAGAGAGAGAGAGAGATAGAGAGAGATAGAGAGAGAGAGAGAGAGAGAGAGAGATAGAGAGAGATAGAGAGAGATAGAGAGATAGAGAGAGATAGAGAGATAGAGAGAGATAGAGAGACATAGAGAGACATAGAGAGATAGAGAGAGATAGAGAGACATAGAGAGACATAGAGAGATAGAGAGAGATAGAGAGATAGAGAGAGATAGAGAGAGATAGAGAGAGATAGAGAGACATAGAGAGACATAGAGAGATAGAGAGAGATAGAGAGATAGAGAGAGATAGAGAGAGATAGAGAGACATAGA